>NC_087374.1:17785453-18085453 GCF_031761385.1 Necator americanus
TAACGTATACAAAAAAAAACGGATATCAATGGGACCAAAACAATGAGACCAAAAAAGTCAAATCTAAATCCGGATCTAAACCACTCGAAGCCTGCTGCAATTGTGCAAGCGGTTGCAATCGAAGTAGTACCCTCGTTAGGTCCAATCGTAGCGTAGATATGAGTGAGGTTCCACCGCAGTGCTCCGAGCCACTTACGCAACTGCACCGAACGTCATGTCGTTTTGATCCTACTATACACGGTGCTTTGATGTAATGTCAGAGCATAATCGCATTTGTACAAACGATGATCGCGTACTAACGGCACAAAATAAACCTTTTTCCACTATGTTTTTTTTTTTGGTAGCATCGATTATAGACTAGTGCAATCGACGCAAATAGAACTTCTTACCAATGAACCATTTCAATGCCCTCTAAAAAGGAATATCAACAAAATAATACGTTTGCGTTACCCACAGTTAGATTTACTTCATACTCAGTTATAGTAGTACTTCTTTAAAACCTATTAAATCTTTGTGAGAGAGCGAAGATTAACATTCATACGCAGGTCGGAGAAAACTGATAAGCATTTTGAATAGGATGAAATTCGAGCTGTTGGAAATTGTCTTATATCCATTGGGAAGCCTTCTCCATCTTTTATACGACAAAAGCAGTGTCTAGATAGCAAATAGCGCAGAATGGTCAACTTCTGAATGATTTGTGCTAAAATTAAAAGCTCTATCACAGTAGCGTAGATAAATAGACAAACGATAGTGTTTCATTCACTCCACGATAAAGTTGATGAGAATCGCCAAAAATTTTGAGAAGGATCGGACTGTAGAAACATTGTTGCAGCACTTTCGAGAAGTGCATCAGTTTCAGAAGAGCGTAGAAGGTTTGAATTATTACTAATGCCTAACCACTCGCTGGGACAACACGACGATATCTAGCACCATGGGAGGACACTCCCAGGAAATATCAGTATTACTCACAAGGGATATCAGGTTATGTACAAAAATAAACGCCTTTATATTGTTGACATCGAAACATTCCAAAGCATTGGAGAGATATATTCAATCTTCATCACGAACTATCGAGAACTATTGTTTACAAAATGGAAAATCTATTACTTTACACAACTGCACTATGCAGATACACCAAGGAACGAAAGAACAGTGATGGCGATCAAGAAATTCAGAGCAAAACATAGCGGGACTCCTAAGCAGCGGATTGCATCAGGTGAGCAGCGAGCATGTGAACATTAAAAAACCGGTCGTCAGTCTTGCACATAACATTGTGTAGGGACCTATTACAGCATCAGCAACAAAAATCTGACACAGCATAAAATCTACTGAATGTAAAAAAGTAAGAACAAAACTAGCTCAAATTCAGGAATTCAGAGATTCTCAAAGAAAGATAGAAGCCTAAATAGAGCTAGATGAAGTGATGCAAACAAAGGAAATTGAGAAACAAATGCAAAGCATTCAAGTAAGCAGATGTTAACAAGCAACTCCAATCAATGGGCAGGTATTGCTAGGTAGTATAGATTAAATTGACGTACATGAGCCAAATAGAATAAAGAATAGATTTTGATGTGTTACGTGAAGCAGAAGAACATTAGCAACAGAAAAAGTACAAACAGCCAATAGCAACCTGAATCATGTATGACTAAAATGTTTGAAGGAGCAACATCAGTTATCATCCCCATATTTACAACTGTTTTGCCTTCATCTTGAATGCAGTGATCAGTGGCCAAATAAATCGCTCACAACCAGCATCGATCTACGGGACAATAGATAAATCCGATGTTCAAAATTAATTGCATTTCGACTAGGTGGGTCCTCAGAAAAAAAGTTTGCCACCCATAAAACCTCTACTTCTACAGATACGACAATGACAATTTGTTTCAGCAGTCACATCAAAAACGTATATTTCTGAAATGCGTAACAAAAGAAACACTGTTACTACCGATTACGACCGCAGAATTCCTTTCCGTTGGCCCTAAACAGAAAGCAAAGGTAAGAATCAATGGGTTGCACTAGCGCAGATTAGAATTTTCAATTTTTTCTTTCAATAACAATGCTGAAGAGTAGCGATCACGCTGCATCAGATACTTGGACAACAATATAATTCCATTACATCCACAAATATTTCAGCAACTGAGTACAGAATACCCCCCAGCAGTCAACATTTTCGAGGTTTCTAAAGGTGAACACTACAGTCAAGTTTAAAGATTCCAGCCACGTTAATTCAAATTTTGGAAATCGTTAAACACAAAGAGATAATGATTTTGTCAAATCATCCAAGCTACTCCCATCCCAGCCATTAATTATTGTTGCTCAAATACTTCATCCCATTTTGTGAAAAATTCATTCAGTTCCGTAACGCTTTCATTCAAAAATGATGTTATGCCATCGTCGTCAGAGGTGTTTGGATCAGCACTGTCACCTAAACGATTTGCGATATCAGTAATCAGTGGTCACGGACTTCGCCTTTTAATAATCATTTCAAGGGAAAAAACAAGCTCAAGAATTTCGTAATAGAATGTTGATGGAACTAGTAGCACAAATGTCTACCAAGACAATATTGTTTCTTCGCAGTGACTCACAAAACACCTTTGGTTAAAACCTTGGCGTTGTTGGGAGAAAAACGACCTTTTTTTTTCAGCGGCAGTGATACAAAGCAAACAACACAAACCCTCATGCATTGATGTTTATCAATTCGAACTTAGCAAACAGCAGTTATATGAGTTTCTAGGCGAAAAGAATCCGACAGGGCGACGGAATTTCAAAAATTTGTGATGTTTGGTGGCAAGAATAAGGACTTCACACGCATTTCAACAACATAGCAGTAGTGACATGAGGGTCTCCACTAATTCTGCAAAAGCCATACTGAGTCGTAGCTTCGTGAATGCGTAAATTTAGAGTCGCATGGTTCCTTTAATAAAAGATTTGGGAAACATCCTATGCAAATAATACTTCAGTATTTCCTCGACTATGTTTGCAGGCTCTCTGCAAACCGGTTGTTAAGAAAAAAAAACTACTGAGATTCAGGATATTTCGTAAACAATTGGATACAGAAATATTGATTATGTCAACATTTCAGTCATTTCAGTTTATTACATTCTACGTATGGAATTATTTTATGTGAACGTGTAGCTAAGCAAAAAAAAGCACTCAAATATGCTTAAAGTACTTTTGAGATTACTTAAATTATAGTCAACAAAATGAAACCAACTACAGCGAAATGAGGTCAACGAGTTGCGGGAAGTTGTACCATTTGAAAACTTCGTGTAGTTATTTCACAATGATAGTAATAGAATGGTCAGCTGGACATGAAAGAAAGCTTGGCCACTCATTTCCTAATGAACTTTCTTACATCATCTAAAAACTGGGACGAGACTTCAAGATGTGCCTTAGCAGTCAGTCTTCTATGAAACTTCGGTTGGAACAAAAGTATAAAACTTAAACGCTATCAGGGGTTAGAAGCAAATGCAATTTTGGAAGGAAATGATCTTCTAGTGTGCAAAAAAAAAACTACACTAAGTAGAATATAGCTTTTTTCAGCAAAACTAGCTAATGCAACAAACAATCCTTACCAAGATGACCACCACTCTTATGCAACGAATTAACTATGAATGAAGGCAGCGGGAACAAATTCGATGAAATACCGCGGCATTCCACATCAAAACACTTTTGGCAGAAGTCGTTCCTAAGCAAGAAATGTTGGGAAGGAAACAGGAATGCGATATACTTCATGAAAAAGGAAGATAGTTGGACAAAGTTAAAATGTGGTTGCAAGTGAGCAAAACTAAAACTGTTAGTTAACGCGGGTTAGGATTTTTCCAGAAATGAGGAATTCTTATTGTGTCCAACAACAAAGACGACACTCACCTCTCGAGATTGACATTCCAGTATGTACCGTTGCTTTTGTGCTCACGACCAATATTGAAACAAAAGCGGCACTTTGCGGGCTGGATTATCACGGTATTAATAAGACTTGAAAAAAAAAACGCTCTACGAGACAAAGTTTCTCACATAATAGGTAATACTTGTGATAATGCCTTGATCATTCACAGCGCTTCTCCACTGTCGTATGTAGACGGATTGATTCCATTTTCTCCATATCATAAGCATGAATTCGTCAAGTTGAGGATATGGTGATGGTCCGGAACATTCTTTCATCTTTGCGACAGAGAGTACTAGAGAGACAAACAAATAGTTTGTAGAGAAAGAGCGCACGAACCAGGTTTGCGAATTTGATAAAAGACTTACCACGATTCTGACAAAGTTTGACTTCCTCATGATCTTTAATTTCTAGTAGTTTTAGTACCGGAAATTCCTCTGCGTTAGCAGGAACGCAGAGTGAATCAAAAAAGATCTGTCGATCCGATGGGTTACTTGAACCTAGGAAGTGAATCTCACACATCAAACTTCACGCTAGAAGGATCGAAGGATACGAAATCATTTCGAATATAAGAATAACCGTGTAAAATGTAGTTGGGGGGGGGACTCTGACGCACCCAAATCGAACTGCTTTCCCACCGTTTTGTGCGATTATTTGAGGCGATTCGTGGCGGGAACTTCCGCTGTGCCAGTACTGTACCTGCGCCCAGAGCGCGGAAAAGGCCATGGGGCACAACAGGCACAAAGACGTCCATAGAACACGTTAACCGTTCTCATAGTTAAAGGCATCACCCACGAATCTGAGGTGGTGCAGATTTCAGGAAGATGCGGCGCCGCACAAGGCTGGCGCGCTCCAATCGAACTCGTTGTACGGAACAGCGCGCCTGAACGCTCGAAGACGTATCTTCTGGGCCGTTTTTTATGGCAATTAGGAAGAAATGGACGGAGTCACCCCCCTCTCCGTAGTCTCCCATCCCGTATACGAATACTCCACCTGAAATCCGTACAACCTCAGATTCGTGGAGTGATGTCTTTAAACCATTCCATTTGCTTAATGGGTATCTCTAACTTCCTGACTCTTCGCGACTTCACTCAGATTACCGATTACTACTTGGCCGGAGTTTGCATCGAAGTCGAAGGAGGAATTCGGCGAATGGCTCGCTGATGGTGGACTGCTGTGGAAGAAGCGACTTTGATCCCAATTGTGGAAGTCCCAATAGAAGTCGCGAAGCAGATGGATGTGAACAGCCTTCATAAAGGCTAACTAGCCTGACGGCCCTTTTTAGGGCCACCAACCTGCGAATACAAACCGAAAATGTGTGGATAAAAGTTGTTGCATGCATGCTTAGTGATCGTGGATTGCTACGGAATTCATTTTCGGTTTTTTTTTTTCTTTGCAAGTAACACATGATATTACTTAGTTATTTATTTCTCGTAAACTTTTTCGGAGTAAAACGTAGTCGGGGGTGGCCACTCAGTGGCGCCCTTATTTCTGGAAGTAAATAAACTAGATCAGTCGGGGTCTTAAGACCTAAGCATTAGTTTTAGAGGATCTATGCCATGTTCGCTAAAGTTGCTAAGTGAAAAAAGTAAGACGGATCGTCCAGAAGTAGGGGTGCCACTGATCCCTTTGTTTGGAAGATTACGTAGAGTTAAAACAGTAGTAGATCCAGCTCTGTGTCCCTTTTTCTTAGTAGCTTCAACCTATATGTCGTGGATCCTCTAAGACTGATTCTTAGGTTCTAAGGCCCTGACAGACTCAGCTACTCAATTCTGCTCCATGACCTTGACCGCGCTCTGAGTGCAGGTACAGTACTGGCACGGCGGAAGGTCCCGCCACGAATCGCCTCAAATAATCGCACGAAATACAGTGGGAAAGCAGTTCGATTTGGGTGCGTCAGAGTGGCTACCAACTACATTTTACCCGTCTAACCTACCATAAAACTTGCAATAATCAGCAAGCATTAACACAGTACTTTTGCCGAGCTTTGATGACAGATATAGCCGAAAATTTCGATTTTTCGTGTACACAGCGCTGTCGAAAAGCACGGTTTCCTTAAAGCAAATTACAGTTAGGCGGTGAAGAGGAGAAAGAACCAGTGACGGTAGACCTTTGTACCATCCGTATTCCAAATTTTGACAGCAGGATTTTTAAGAAGAACATCATGAAGCCGACTGCAGAAAGGACGAATATGTGTCTATAAAGCAGCATACTGAATCAATGAAGTAGATGGTAAGAAGTGTAGAAGTTAGCAAAATGCAGTGAGTGACGAACATTAGACGGTATCAAATATCCATTGGGAAGATGACAAATGACATGAGCAGAGAATTTACTGTCCGTAGAACTGTCAAGCACCAGAAAATCCTTAACAATTTCAAATAGAGTGCGATTTGCATTGTGAAATAGAACATGTTTTATGAACAAGCAGTATGTTTCTTAACATTTTTATGATTCACCTAATACTTGTTCAAACCTATCAAGATCCTTGCCAATCAATACAAAGCCAACTCATGAAGATGCAGCCAAGAACAAATAAATATATCAGAAAGTCCTCACTTTGTCTGGTTCTACTTCCATGTCGTACTCAAATTTGAGCTGGCGTTTCAATGTATTCATGAAGAACTGGTAAGCCACCTAAATGATAAGTATTACGTGTATGTCCGAAAAAATGAACTTAATCGCCGGTATTTACGCTTGCGCGGGCGATAGCAACACAGCGCCACGGTCACTTTTTACCTTACGCATGCTTCCACCGTCCTCTGTCTTCTCTCACTCGACCGCGCATCACAGTCGTCCCCCCAAGCATAAGTGCCGGCGTTAGTACAACTGACTTCGTGATCAATATTGGGATTGGTGTCCTTCGAGTACTCAAGATCGAAGTATAGCCGGCAAGGCGTAGATTCTGTTATGAGCTCGTAAAGGTGACGTTCTTTTAGCGAACTGTACCAAGCCCAAAAACGTTCAAGTGTGCTTACAAGATAGCGGCGCTCTCCCGCTGAAATGAATGTCTCTCCTGAACACAAAACCAAAATAAAACGTAAACACTAACAAGAGATAACGCGTCAGTTCTTTAATGCGAATATGACTTCACACCGTCACATTACAAGTGTCTCACATCTAAAGGCTTCTTTGGTTTTATTTCTATTCCTCCGCCAAAATCCAATCACGACGGAAGTTCTGGTAAAAGGTGCGTATACATGAAGCCTCTTTCCCGGAACGTTCATAAGAAACCTTAGCAGTCTCAAAGCTTAGGCAAGGAAAATCCGAAATGCATTAATTCAGAGAAGAGAAGAATATCAAAAGGAATACGATCCCATCAACATTAGCGCAACCAATATTTTTGCACAATAATGCAATGTAATTACCTCTGCACACATCTAAATATTATTTCGCCGGCAATTTTTTCAAACAAAAAAAAAACTTCGAAAAAGGCATAGCAACATCGTAAAATCTATCTAAAAACACGTACTGGAATCTTTCGAGCATTCAAAGCTAAAAACTCGTGAGTTCTTAAAAATTTTGGAAGATTCATCAAGTTTCGCGAGAGCTAGACGCTGCTTTGGGAAGGTTTCCATTTCGCCCAAACTCTTTTCCACTAAAGAAGCTCGTTTGAATCCTTCCTAAAGAGTATTCGAAGTCTAGAAGTTCCGGTTGATTTCTTCTTGTTTAAGGAAGAGGAAATTTGTTTACTTACTCGAGACGATGCACCTGAAGTACCTCCTTTAGCGACTATTGGACTCATAGCTTGTTTTTTCTTTGGTGGTCCATAGAACCATGAATCATTTAGGTGCATAGAGTCGTTGAACGAATCGTCTGGGTCAACATGCGAAGAACTCCTGGTGGAGATTTTCGAAGGCAAAGCCATTTTTTTAGTCTGCTGTAAAAGTCGATTCGTCACCGAAGTTCCATCAATTGGACAAAGCTAATTTCGAAAGAAAAAATGACGAATTTACAACAGTGGATATCGTACCTTAAAAATAGCTTAACAGCAACAATTCCACCGAGAACCTTCCTAAAGTCACAACAAAATTGGCAAAAGTCGTCCAGCAACAGAACCCATAAATTAATTTCCATAACAAATTCAACCCCCATGAAAGCACCAGTGTTCAAAAATTAAAAGAGCGCGCCAACCGCGGTTAACAATAGAGCGCATAGCCGCAGCGCTGAAGGCCAGGAGCATGAATAGAGAGGAGATCAGGCCGAGTTTCCATTCATTTAATTATTTGTATTGTGTTGAGTGATGCGTGTTACAAGACTGAAGCAACGCGAAGCAAGATGGAGATGAGAAATAAATGGAAGGATCTCTGGGAATCGATGAAAGAACCGAACCAAATGTTCACTTGTCGGTGAACACCGTTTACTTCAGTGCATTCTCCCGAACTGTTAGCTAGCTCTTCCATACCACTGGTGAATAAACTCTTAAGTAAATGTGAACTCCTGTGTTTGAAATAGTTCAGAACTCCAGCTTGGAATGGATGAGACCTGTTCAGAACTGTGCCAGCACGTCTGATCGGTAGTCTTCTGTATGGCTGGTTGCACAGCCGGTGAGAGGTTTGGCTGCGACTCCGCGATCAGCACGCCCTTCATCCCTCTGGGGTCGATAAATTGGTACCAAACCTGTGGCAAATTAGTGATTTTACATATAGGCTCGCCCGAAGTGAAGAATTGAAGTCGAACGCGTAGATGAATCCCCAGTGCTACTGATCAACGCCGTTCTCTTTTACCCTCTAGTCTTCCGTTCTGTAATTCTTCCATTGCTCTTAGCACATTGCTCGGTGTTGTTGTCTAGGAGTTAATCGATAATGATCCTGTCATTATATCTTAGTTAATGACGATACAGAATGTGTTGAAGTTGGATAACCGCGATAAGTACTTGATCGGAGCAAGACAGAGAGAAGAGCAAGTGTGTGGAAGGAGCATGCATTAAAGGCATCATCCCACGAATCTGAGGTGGTACGGATTTCAGGTGGAGTATTCGTAAACGGGATCCTAGACTGTGGAGAGAAGGGTCCATTTCTTCCTAATTGCCGTAAAAAAAACGGCGCAGAAGACGTCTTCGAGCGTTCGGGCGCGCTACTTCGTACAACGAGTTCGATTGGAGCGCGCCAGCCTTGTGCACATGCCACATCTTCCCCGCCGTTTTTTACGGCAATTAGGAAGGGATGGACGGAATCACCCTACTCTCCATAATCTACTATGTCGTATACAAATACTCCACCTGAAATCCGTACTACCTCAGATCCGTGGGGTGATGCCTATAAGACAGATGCATTACGGTCCCGTTACGGTCACGTTCAGCATCGACTACACAAATAAGAAAAAGCAAACAGCATAATTCATATCCAGCGACACTGTTTCTTCGTAAGACCTGTTAAATGTAGTTCTAACGTTAATGGCTTTAATATATGAGGAGTAGCTTAATAAAATCCACATAGGTGACAAGCATTAGCCTGAGTTCAGGTTTTGTGGGCTGAACCTTCGTAGATTTAACCATAACCTCGCCTGTGCGCCTGGCGTAGTAAAGTCTTGGCTTCTAAGACTTGTTTTCATGTTTAAGGCTGCCCGCAGAGTTGAGAGCCATGCGGGAGCGCGGTTTTGCAGCTCTGCGGTTTTGGTGGTTATTGACCATTCACAGCAGTGTGCTCAATAACCACCAAAACCGCAGAGCCGCCAAACTGCACGCCCGCGCGGCCCTGAACTCTGCAGGCAGCCTAAAGGTCCCAATTCTTAGCAGCTTTGGCGTGGCCTTGGTAGCTTTGGGATGGAGTTCGATTTGGAGTATCTTTCCATGTGTTTCGCCTCAAAACAGGAGAGAAGGAAACTTCCACCCGTTTAAAAAGGGGTTCTATACTTGACCTACTTCTGTTTTACGTTTCATATTTGCTTCTACACAGCAACTTTGAGGTTTCGCTCTACGTGTTGTGTTTTTCCGACTTTTTTTTTCTACTTTGAGGCACAAATAGATACTGCGGTTTGTTTTTTCCTTGAAGAGTTTGTTGCGTATCGCTTCATTTAATGAACTTTGTAGAAACTTCGTCTATATATAGTCGGGTTAAAAGGACATGAGGTACGGTGCACTTGCGTAAGCGATTGCGTTCGAAGCGTCGCGGTGGAGACAGCTTTTGGAATCGAGGTGGGAACATTGCGAACTGCACCAAAGGGCGCTGCAAGTAGGGATTCTCTCTCGATCGTAACGGCTACGCTCCATCGTGTGGCCTCGAGCGCAGCTGCATCGTTTTGACCCTACTATAGGTCTATTTCGTATTCGTCACCTCTTGTCACTTCGTACATCACAACATAGTGCCAGAACTGGTGTTGCACTATACGTCAACACGTGGTCAGTTTACAATCTAAAACGTTTGGTTTTTACTTGATTTCGCTGAACTATTGGGGATAGGAAGACGTCCTCGATCGACTATAAATCCACCGTGACCACCATATTTTTGAAGTTTCTCTTCCTTTTCCCTCTCTGTATCCCATTGTGAATTCTGTCTGATTCTATTCATCTTATCCTTCTGTCATCATCCAATCCTGTGCATTTGTCAATTGAACCGTTCGTCATCAGCATCGCTTTGGCCATCTGGCCATTGCGCAGCTGCCATGGTCTGCATGACCAGCAGTGACCGTGTCCAATACAACGATACCCAACGGACGGTTAGCTGGATCTGGGTCGCTGTAGAGTTCAAACACTCCTGGTATTATCGTTAGTCTTGTTTCTGAATTCCAAACCCTGTGGGTCCTAGACATTGTGGCTGCGGATTATCCATTATTCCAATTCTACGGCATCCACACGCGCAACGTTTCTCTTTTTATAACTTGTTCCCCGAAATTCTTCAACGTAGTTATGTGTAACCTCAAAAATGTGTCCAACTAGTGACGTTCTTCATCAGAAGCTCCTCTTATTTCTAACCTGCCGAGATTCGACTCGGACAGCTTTTATTTCGAGTAGTGGATACTTCGAATAACTCGGCTTTTAAGCCTTTTTTTGAACTTCTTGGAACTCTGACATTCTTTGAGTTTGTTTCCGATTAGCAGACGTTGCTTGTGACTTAAAATTGATTTCAGTTTGACTCGTTTGAGTTTTCGATGACTACCCATCACTCATTGGATTATAACCGATATTGTTACTTTTAGTTTCCATTAATCTATTTCTTTTCTTTTTGACCTCCTTACTTTGAGTAGCATCTTAGCATTTTCCGTGTTTCGGTGAGTTTTTCATGCAAACCTATGCACATTACTTGATAGATTTTGGTGCAGACGGTGAAAGAAAATAAGTCTAACTGTCTAACAGCTACACTTAGTTGCTTTATAACTAGCAGGACGAAATTCTTTCTACTTGTTTCCTTTTATCTCAACTTTTCCTAAAAGACAACTTGTTTCCTTCTCTGTAGTGTTGATAGGCGCTTTTTTCTCCTCTTTTTATTTGTTTTTCCTTCTCATCTGTTTTTTTTTCGACGCAGTAAATGTGTTCTTTTGTGTGTACTTGTCTTTAAAGTTCACTTTCACCTGTTTTGTATATTTACTATTTGTCTCATTCTAATCAGCGAAACTATGCGTGAAGATGTTGACGAATAAGAGTAATTAATTCTGTATTTCATAATCTTAGTCGTTCACTACTAATGTAGTAATTTTTCCATACAAAAGGAAAGAGGTGACACCCGTTTTTGAGTGGAAATATGTGAAACAATTAATTTGAGATTTTATATAACTGTAAAGGTCTCGAATAGCTGAAGGAATTTCCATAGAAGAAGCCACTTCAATGTTCCAAAGCGGATCCAGTTTACGGTTTGTGAAAATCACCGAAAAATACTCAATGAATTGATCAGAGGCGTACCGGAATTAACCAGTCGGTGTAACGTCTCCTACTTTTTTATTGAGCACAGTCTTAGAAAGGTCTCTTGTTACTTCGGCGGTGTCGACACTTTCCAACTGGTTTACTTGTTTTTTTCAGTAGTTACGTAGATTGTACCGTATTTCGATTGAATCCCCGACACCGAAAGTATTCCTCTTGTGTGGTCAACAAAATCCACTGTAACTCGTTGATTTCTCCCTGACATCTCACGCTATGCACGAGAGACAAAACTACTACATATATTTTTTTCACGCATGACGTCTTCATTCATCGCTTTATCGGGCGTTGTCGCTCGAAACGAAGATTTCTTGTCCGCTATTTTTTCAGCAACTAATTCGCTAGAACCAGTTGCAGTCGTGACTGCTTATATCTTCGAACGTTCGGACTAGGTCATTCTGCTCCTCCACGTTCTTCTCCACATTAAAGTTCTTTTGCCACATTCCCCGACTTTCACTGATGCATATTCTTGACATTTCCGTATCTCGCTTAAGATTGATGAACTGGATAACTGGATAGGTTGACAGTTATCCGCTGCTGCGTGGAGGTTAACGCAGCTGACGCTGCCCTCATGACCAGCGGTTGATTAGCGGCGATTTTTATGAGAAGCGACATTCTCGCAGCTGTTGTCTTACAGTAATTTTGCTGCTCTGGAATGCCGCCTTTGCGGAAAAACTCACACTTTAAACCGTGACGGTATTTGTCACGCTTTAAAGTGTAAGTTTTTTTCTTCAATTATACAGGACATCAACATTTTTTTTTATTATTTCCCTAAAATAGGACCTAATGACCTCTAAGAGTACCGCTGCCTCCGATGTATTGCCCTTACCAGATGAAAATTTCCGCACCACGTGACATCAGGCGAGACAATGTGTCCTCAAAGTGTTAGTGAAATGCTAGAATACAATAATTGGTTTTCGCAATCTCTTTGAATCAGAAATCTGGACTAGTGTTTAGTTGTAGTTAATTTGTTAAAATATAACGAGAAATGAACTATTCCAATTCAGTGTTGCCTTAACGTAAATATGAGTTCATATGCAAAGTTCATAGAAGTTGTCATTCACATGTATCCTAATGAATCAGATTCGAGCTGATTCCGACTGACGACCGGATTGCTTCGAGCGAACAATATATTCCAGAATATTGTTTAGTACAGAGCCTAGACTTTCGTCTTGGTTTGATGCCTCTTCTGAGGCGTTCCTGCAGTATCCGTGCTATGAGAACCTTTTACAGCAAAGTTTTGACGAGAATATTCATTTTCATGCTGTTCATGGACGCGAGACCGACACTCGTACGACTATTAAAGATAATAAACTAGAGACAATGAATTTAGAGAGCGGTTGTTGTAGCTGAATTGGTTATCGCAATCGCAATTTGTTTATCCTACATGAAGAACATGGATGAGGTTTTTCAACTCACCGCAAGACTACTTATCCCTGTATCGGTCGTGTACCTATGGTATTTTCTTCGCGAAATTTTGTAGCGAAGCCCAGATCCTAATTAGAATCGTGCCAA
Organism: Necator americanus; assembly: GCF_031761385.1. Classification (NCBI taxonomy): domain Eukaryota; kingdom Metazoa; phylum Nematoda; class Chromadorea; order Rhabditida; family Ancylostomatidae; genus Necator; species Necator americanus. The sequence goes on from NC_087374.1 coordinate 17,798,701, forward strand.
GACGACACCAGCTCGTACGTGGCACCAACTTTCGCCGGCAAAAAACTCCACCCTCATTATATGATCGTCCGGTGCGATTCGTGCTAGCTATGTAGCTCAGAGGGTCAGGTACGTCTGTTCACCAAATGGTCAGCGGTCAGCGTAGATAGCACGAGAGTCGAAGAAACGCAGTGTTTCGTCTGTTACGATATGCAAACAGCAAGTGAGGATGGGTGGAGTGAGTGTCGTAGAAGTGAGCAGCAGCTCAAACGAGCTGCACCAGTCCACATCAGTATTTGACCGTTCCTAAGAAGATAGAAGAGGTTTTCCTGTATTTAAATGAGCATCTGTCCGGATTTCTCAGAACTGCACCACCTGCTGCAGCTTAGCTAGTGTATGAGAAAAGAGTGAGCTGAGGCAGCTGGTTGGTCGACGGATCTGGAACCGTTGAGAGTGACCCATGTTTTGGTTTCCCGCACAAGTGTTTCCTACTCTTCTTTTATATTATGTTTCCTAATGTTGTTTTCCTGTTTTTCCCCCGCCGTTGTCGTTCAATTTCCTTCAAATCTCTTCAATTCCGAAAATACTTACTGGTTCTTTGCCCACCAAAGCGTTCGATCCCTCGTTATGTATAATTCTTCTCATACCTCATCTTTCGTATAACCTTCGAATTATTGTCACAGGAAAGAAATTGCAAACTCCGTTTAGCTTTTTTTCGGTTCAAAGAAATTTTGTTTGCTTTGTCTCCCACATTTTTCAAGCACATTTTTCCTTTTCGCTGGCCACATGGCATGTTTTCGAGTGTTTTTATGATTGGTTTTTTTTAAATTTGAAAATGGAGGCAGAAGCTTTGGTTGCAGAAAGTTATAAATGGCGATGGGGAAATACGTAACCGGATGGGATGTTTTCAGAAAATTTTTCTCGGCTAAGAGTCATCGTTATGAATAAATTAAGAGAAAAAATAACGATGGTCTCTCTCTCATCACTAGTTTTCTTTTTTGAAAATATGCCTCTAAAAATAAATCTTATTCTTTGAAAAATAGCAACCTCTTTGTTTTCGTCACGCCTCAAGGGCTTCTTAGGAACTCTCAATCCGTTCATCTCACATCCTCTTACAGATTCACCTCTTCTTCCACTTGTTATCGCCCTATTCTCTCATCAAAGCTGCACATTCAGTGGAAATATTCAGCCATTCAATGTACGTCAACGTCTTCGTTTAATTTAAAACACCTCACATGATGAAAGCTAAGTGCGTTAGCTCAACAAGTAGATAGTATTTCCTATTTTACCTAATTAACTTGTGTATTTGCATGAACTCAAAGTGCATCGTACATACATTGAAGAGACAAGAAAACTTCGAATGTCATGTTTTCTGTGTCGTGTTGTGAATGTGTTTAAAACTTCACCTTTACATACTTCCCGCTACATTTTTGTTTTCTACTACCTACATATTTGTATTTGAGAGAATTTTAGTTTTCATGCGTTGAATATAAAAAACTGAGTAGTGGAACTCAAATTATTTGGTGCTGTTCACTGCACATTACGTGGCCTTTATATGGTTTTGCTAAATGGGTTTGCCTTTCTCCAACATCTTTTTCATTCTCTACCACTAAATTTTGTTGGAGATTAGATAGGTCTTGTAGTCAATAGTTAGAGCACAATATAAAAAGGATAAAGTCACTGGCGTATCAATCCACTTGGGATGCGCCAACGCGTTTTACTGGAATTCGTAATCTATGAGGTTTTTTGTAACGCTATGCAATGACTTGCGGGGGCCAGCCGATGATCAAGCCAGTGTTTTTATCCCCCCAGACAAGTCTGGTACCAATAGCACAATATGTAATATAATAATGTAACATAATTGCCTGTAATTTTTGCAACTATTGCTGAATATTTCTCAAATTAAATAGGTTGTATTCTGGAAGAAGCATGACAGTTTTTCCTTTTTCAGATGGATCTAGTGAACAAAACTCTATAGAATTTTCGAAATTTTGAATGAACTCGGTAAAGCAACGAGTCGAAACCGACTGATTCTCATTCGACGCTTAATTTTATTTCCCGGAGATGGCTGACGGGTGCTTTCTTCTAGTGCTGCGCTAGTTCCGTGGTCGTCATAACGTGTGTTGAGTATAATGCGTGCTTCAAGAGTATTGTTGCGCAAGATAGTGGGAAAGAGGTCGGCCTAAACAAGGAACTGATCGTAGTACGTTAGGTATTATTTGCTTTTAATAATGACTATTAAAAAAAACTATTCTTGTAGTAGTTATTCTTTTTGCATCAAGAATTCACAAAGCTTCCAGAAATCCTCTTCTGTTTTTTTTCTGGTAGATCTTCGAAATAACCTCAGAGATAAAAAGAATATGTAGAATACGAGTGTTTTAATCGCATAGCTATAAACCTGCAAACATCAACCTGAGTTAATTGCCTTAAACTTAAAAAAATCTTTAGAAGTGATGTAGTGAGATGGAGAAACTAAAAATAAATCATTCATAACATTCCAACTATCTTACAACAATTTTTGTGCGAGTCTTTTTTTCGATTTCACACAACTCCTTTGAATCACATTTCAATTTCAATTTCAATTTCCTCATGCTTGCGAGAAGAATAGGTACTGCCATTTCCCATGGCAGCACCTATTCTTCTCGCAAGCATGAGGAAATTGTCGTGTAATTTTTCGTAAATGTCTTTTAAAAAATCTTTTAATAGTGGCAAGGACTTCCTTCTAAGTGGAAAGTTCTGGAATTTTGCCTGTAAAATGGAAACTTTTCGGTTCTTTGGAAATTCGCTATTCTAATCGAACAAGAATTGCTGCTGGATGTTAGCTGTTATACTTCGTAGTCCAGTTACTGCAACTATCGCTTCTTGCTAGCGGATATACTGTTCAGTAGTTCGGGATGAACCTTACTGCTTTAACGATCCACAATACATAATTCTCCTCTTAGTTTCTCCCAGGCGACTATGTATATGTAGGCCAACTCAAAATGTAGTCATCCAATTCACGAGGACCCTGTCATGTTCATGTTAAATAAGGCATGGCGTGCTTGGCCGAGGACATCCTATAAGCCCAGCTGAGAAACACACCTAAGCACATCTTGCAACCGATTTAGATCTGCGAATCATGTGGTTTAAACCAAACAAATGGGAGAACGTTGAATTGAGGAGCGGATCAGATGTGCGATTATGGCAGAAGCACATGAACATAGGTGCGATAAGGAGGAGCCAGACCCTCTTCAGGTGAATGGGGTCTGGTTAATGGGATGCACCTCAAGTGATGAAGATCCCTTCGAAAACCGTCCAAAAGTGAAGGGTGTCCTTTCGCGAACCACACAAAACGTGGAGGGGTCCCGTATAAAACCGTCCGAAAGTGAACGGGGTCGGAGCACCGGTTCCATCGCATCTATGCACATGAAAATAAACTTCTATGATTTTTATTTTGACATTAATTTATGTCCTCGCTGGTGTTGAGGTCAGAAGTTTAAAGTTCTTTTCCTTTTTACTCAACATCCTCCATGATCTGTCTGATTCTTTTGATTGCAAGCAAATCTATTTTTATTCGGTGTGTAAACATAGTGTACAAAATTTTCTTTCGTAAACCACTCCCTCTGAGATCTTCTTTGGTCAGCTTCTTGTTGGGCTGGTCGCCTCTACCATTCTAATTTTATTCTTTGTCATTCTGAGCTCATCGTTCATACGGGGAAAATATGCAATTTGTGTGTTTTGTTTTCTTGTTAAGACAACGAGATTTTGGTGAAATTTTATCACCGGCGTGACGTTCATAGATGCGACAGTCGGAGCCGCTGCTCTGACCTCCTTCACTTTTGAATGGTTGGAGAAAGGACCTCCTTCACTTTTAAACGGTTGGCGAAATTACCTCCTCACTTTTAGACGGCTGGCGAAAAGACCCCCTTCACTTGAGCTGCACCTCATGAACTAAACCTCCTTCACCTGAGGAGGGTCCGGCTTTTCCCTATTGCACCTATTGTGACGTTTCGAGAACTTCGTCTTTATCAAAGGACAGTTGCAGTTGACGACAGAGCACGCTAAGCCTTCTAGATATCAAAAAATTTGGTCAGGATAGGTTAACATAGGTTTAATTATCAATACACCTATTAGTTTAATTTGTTGTTTTCTTCGGAATTCAATTTCACAGTTCAGATAGTTTTTTGTCTTCTTGTTTTTGTTTTATTCGTCTTTTTTTTTAATCAAACCTGAAGCATTATGGCTTTCCCTTACTGATCGCATTAAAATAAATCTTGAACTCTTAGTTCTAGCCGTTTGAAGAATTTAGTGCGGAATAGAAGCTAAGTAGCTGAATTATTATTGTTTGCCAAATTTTTCGCAGTAAAGTTGAGTCTGCTAGGTAAAGTTGAATCTGATCTGTTTAGCCCCGCACCTGTAGGGCAGCTAGAGTTCTAAGAATGTCCTAAGGTCAGGGTTTTACATTATGCGGAGGGTTTTCCTAGCAGATCCCTATACCATCGAGTTACGACTTCCAAATTGATCTCATTACAAAAGACTAAGCGGGGTCATTCTTATATTTTGCCATAATGTTGATTTTTTGAAGTTACGCATATTTTTTTTTTACTGAAGAGCATCCTGAGCACACAACAACAGATTTTTCTCCTCTTTTCCTTGCCGTTGCTGTTTTTTTTTCTCAGTATTTTTTACAAGTGAAGTCCGCAAGAGAAGTGTTGTAGATTTGAATATTGGAATAATCTGCTGCCGAGACAGCATTGTATGCTTCCCAAGTTGGCACCTGGCAAGCTATCTACGAAAAATTTCGGGGATGCCTATCAATTTTGACGAATTGTTAAAAATTACTTTTGAAAAAGTAATTGTTCACGAGTTATGCAGCAAAATTGTTAATTGCAAAGTTGAGCAGGTTTCTGGCGACAGAAAACTGATTGAAGCTCATTTTGTCAAGAAGCAATAGAGTTTTCTCTATTCGTGCAGTAAAGCTGACTGGTTGTTTTATCCGGACGGGTTCCAATCAATTTCAGTGACGGTTTTCAAGAGAAGAAACATTTCAAGAGAGAAGCTTTCCATCAGCTCAGTTGGATAGTGTTCACGTTCGAATCAGAGAGGTAGACGTCAGTCAGAACTTTCCTCCCTTTACATGAGCAATAACTACAAAAATAACTTTGAATTTGAATCTGTTTCCATAGTAGTAACGGCATCATCAGTGGACGTACAGTCACGGTTTCCTTTGTTTTTATTACACACTGTCGGCTTTCATTCGCTCGTTGAAGATCTCAAAGTTTCGAAATCTGAGCTGACATATAGTATTCAGAAATTTCACACTGCACTCATCTAGCCATCTTGCTTAAATTATTTTGAAAAACATTTTCTGTCGCTTATTTGCTCTCATAATGTATTTTTTCGAGAAATATCTTGATTTCCTATTGAATTTCGAATTTGTGTTTGAATCTGGCTGCAATATTATTCTTTCTGAAAAATAATTTTCTAAAGGAAACTGCTGAGCATATCGTATGAATTACCTGAACATCTATATTCGCCTATTTTTATAAAGAGGACTTTTCTGTTTTGGATTTCACTTCGAGTGATGATCGTTGATTATTAGAGCCTAACACAACTCTCAGGATGGTTTGATTCTCTGCATCTAATTAGCAACCGGGGAAATAGAGTAGATTCATTCTCATTCTGAGATAGACTTGTTTACGACAGCGTTCACGCACTGCAAATGTGACATATCAGTAGTTTTGCTATCGTGTTGCTGTTACCTCTCGTGCTCCAGCTTCTCCTGCTTAAACGTTTCCATCACTTTTTATGGAACTCCTGGTTTTCTTGGAGCATTCCATTTTTGTGGATGTATTGTTGGATGTAACATAATCGGAAAACAAAATCAGAAGCTCAGATGAATTGATTTGAGCTGACTCGAATGGCAAATAGGTATTTAGGCTAAACGGGGCTCATTTCTTCGCATACGTACCCGCCTTCAACAACTAACACCTACATCTGCGAGAGCCGAGCATTGCAAATTAGTTTCATCCATCTATTTCGTTCCTCGATTTCTACCTCATTTCATCTCTTTATTTTTTCATTTTATGTTTTTAAAAATTGTGTGTTAAATTACTGCTGCTAGTTCATGTGGAGGTGTGTGAGCCGACGAGCACGCCGAGTTAGTCTTCGAGCTGCGCAGTGCACTCTTTCACAGCATGATTTCATAAATTATGCCACCCACTTACCGTAGCAACCAAGGGCGGCTCAAATGTTCACATTTCGCGTCATCTTCTGTGAAAACTCGCTAGCTTTAGCGTGCGTGGCTTAGAGGAGCATAGCTGCATTGCTCTACGCTTATCCACAATTAATGAAGCCAACAAGGGAGACGTCGTGCTCGGCTCTTCTCTCGTAAGCCCCGCGCCAGCTGTGTGCCCGGGTGTGTATATCGATCGAGAGTAAGCTTAGCCTCTCGTCTAAATGCACACCCCAGTTCGTCTCATTCACCAATGAACAGTCGGCAGACCTTAATATACTGCCTTTTGCCACAGCATCCGCACAAAACTGATCGTTTGTGGAGATAACTCCGATCCCTCAAGGTGCCATTATCCTTTATTCGCCCTTTTTTCTCTCGACGTTTCTAAATGGGCTCATTTAGTGAGCCATGATAGATGGGCTCACTCCTCCCTACCTTCTGGAACTTTTTACTCTTTCCGAGTAACCCCTCTCTTAATTTCTCGCCGATCAACGACTTTTCTGTATTTCCATGAGCAACAAAAGTGAATCGCATATGTTTCAGATGTCAAAAAAGGTGCTATATTCGGACGTACCCAGCGAAGCACCACGTGTTCCACAGATGTATCCGGATTGTTGGCCATTTGCCAAAGAATCGGTGAGTTGAGCTGACCTAACTTCATGGCCAGCTGTGGTCACTTCTTATCACTCACCCTTTTATGGTATTTGCTTTGCACTTAGCTGATGGCTGAAGCCTTGAACAGGTTAGGGGACAATAGGCGGAAAGACATGTAAATAGATTGGTCGAAGAGGGAGGAGGAGGGGGGAGGGGATGGCTGAATTCTTGAACAATCGGCTACCGCCATTTCATCACAATGATCACTTGAAATGATTTTTTCCACATTCTAAGAGGTTTCCTATTTTTCATCCACTTTTTGCAACGAATCATTCGTTAATAGTAGCATAAGACAGGAACAAAATGCTTTTTTCTGTTCTGCAGAATTTTGCAAGAAAAAAAGAAAGCAAATGGAATTTCGGGAATTTTTCATGAATGGAGCTTGCGCATGCATTGATGGTATTTGACAATAATATTAATGTATTAATATATCAAAGAGCTCTTGGAGATGTGCACTTTTTCAACTAGAAACAAATTCCAACAAGCTTTCTACGTATCCTTGTCAGTCAATACTTATGTTTTGGCTGACACATCAACATAACGACACGTCATTTATACTGAAGCAGTGTTGTTGTCAATAAAACACTTTTCCTATGAACTATTCACTACGAAGAGGTCAAGGAGAGTAAAGGCAATGGCTAACGTGAACAGGAAATGGAGTTGGGGAAGGAACGTATTGAATCTGACGTGAACGATTCATATCGATTCTCCTGAGAGACTGCAAGCAGGAAACCATCCAATTATGCGAATAGCATTCCAAAAGTACATTTAGACAGTGTTTTTTGGGGTTCCTGCCTTGTGAGCTCGTCACTGTAAATATATACCCTTAGCATTAAGTTATAGTAAGAGCGTAATTGCTCAGGAAACTCTTCCGGCACCTCATCAAGCGCCTTTTCATACTTACCCTTTCAAGAACCTAGAGCCTTCGGGATAAGTTCAATTATGTTTTTTTCTGGATAAAAAGTAGTTTTTCGAAAATACGTAATCGATCTAGTTTTTTATAACGTACGCAAAAACTTCTACTTCATTAGAGCGACGTATACTAGCAGAAAATCTGATAGTGTAATTTTAATTCTGAAAATTTCTTGTTTAATTGCTCGCTATAATTGATATATTAGTGATTGTTGGCATATTAAAATCTACCGCCTTAATTCATGGCGTCATTTTAACTGTTACTATCCAGAAACAACGCAAGAAATTTGCTTTCTCCAGCATTTTGAAGAAAGGAACCGATTTCTCGTCCTACCGTGTCGGCGTTGAAAATAATTGGCTACGTCATTCATATCCAATAGATTTCTGAAAAAAAATTGATTCTTAAGTTTTTTCATTAGCGAATGCGCGCGCGAAACTGATTGCTAACCGTTCTGTGATCGTCCATTAAAATAAATCATTGAAATAAACCCATTATATTTATATTAAAGGCAATGTAAATGGGTAACAACAATCACTTTTCACTTGCGATTATAATTTTTGCATTCAGTCTTAGCAGTCTGCCCAAGTCTCATTCCTTAGGATCTCCTATAATTCCTGTGATTTCGTAGGTAAGCTTCTCGAATTCTTCAAATCTCGTAAGTTTTGCTACTAGATATCCTCATTCTTGGTAAAAGTTGTCTGTTGTGCTCTAAACGACCTCAATTTATACAACATTGTGTTTTTAGGTTTCCTATTTCTTGCCGAGATTTCCATATCTTCAGTACAAAGTCATCGCAATCCATTCCTACTTCCTTTAACCTGTGAAGTTCTCAAAAAAGAACCCGGGGAATTGTTCAATATTAGCGCATTTTGTCCTTTTGCGTAAGCAAAACCGATATTGTGTCGAGGATAGAGGGAAAATACAAATAGGGTATACATATTTATTATTGTTTCAATCAAATAGAGAAAAGAAATAAGGAATACGGAAAATTTCATCCAGAGAAGTCATATCATCAGTTTTTTTCCACGAATGCATTATATTTTCTTGTGATTATCAATGAGAAAACTGGTCTGGAACCATGGAAAAATAGCATTAAAATGCATTAACCTAAGTCAGGAGTGAAATATCGCAGGTCGTTTGATTTTGGATTGCTGTGTCGGATAAATCGCACGTTCATGACTGATTTCACGGATGATTTTCTTAGCAGATCTTAGCTATTGATCACAAATGAGTGGATGGTGCCGATTGCCCTACAATCGATATCATTCAAAAATAATGTTGTCATCGCTAGTGCAGAATGCGGAATCACCCTAACATCTGAAATAACTAAGCAGAAAGTCCGCCAAATGCTTCTCACTTGGTGTTTTCCTTTTTCTCCGTGCTCATTCTCTTGTTTTCAGACAAACCTTGAAGCGGCCATTTGGGGCTGTGAGGTGCTATTTCATCCAGTATACGCATTTGGGACAGCCGGTATTCGAGGAGCAAAAGAGCTCACCGCAACCTCGATAGTCTATTGGGACACAAGAGTTTGTCAGAATCTCTTCGGCACATCAATCATGTTCGGAGTCGGTACGAAATATGCATCAGTAAGTGCTACTCGTTGAATTATTCAAGAAACATTAACTAAATTATGGATAGTGTACTTTGTAAGGCGGTTAGTGCGCTTAAGTGACCCACAATTGCTCCTGCTTATCAAATGTTTGCTAAACAGATCGTTGCTCGTCGCTGGGGCTGGTGACCCACTGGATTCCTTTGACGAGCAGCCGGCGGATGCGCCTGGTCTAAGCTCAGCAACGACGAGTAAGCGACAATACCATCGACAAACACTTTAGATTACGGCTAGTTTTTGGAAGGATTGAGATGGATAGAGGAGAGAATTTGGGTGGGACGAATGGTCCTGGATGGGGAATCCATTTCTTATTGTTTGATTTACCATTAATCTTTCATAGACAGACATTCTCAGCGCCCCTATACCCAGTCTGACTTTCCTCCGACAAAGATGCTTCCACTTTTTATATAAGAGATTGTCCTTTTTAGTGACTGGTTAATAGATGATTTGCTTAATCGCAAGCAGATGTCACATTTCCACTTAAGTTGTCGTCAGCGTTTTTGTGACGTTGTTACTTTTTTCCTAAAAAGTACTGGTACATAGGGGCTGATGTCATCGCCTTACGCGATTACCCGCATCTTCGCCGAGGTGTGTCGTTGAACATAGCTCTGCCCAACCTTCTCGATTTTCTGTGAAAGCTTGCACGGAATCAATTCATTCGTAGCTATTCCATATTCTGCGAAACCTTACGTCTCGCCTGAACTGCCTATCCACACCGATTGTTGTGAGGTCCTGTTTCACCACTTCAGTCTAGAACTTCCGTTTTCGGCCAGGTGGCCTCCTCAGCTTGAATCCGACAGACTCCTCAAACCTCGTTGAACAAGGCGACCTGCTGGTCTCCTTAATATATGACCAAAGAAGCGAAGACGATTTTTCTGTACCCAATTTCGGTGGCACTGTAAAATGTTGATATCTTTCGCGTTTCATCCGCCGGTATTCCCACATCTATTTCCGAACAAAGGTCTTCATTATGGCATGCCATAGACCAAAAGTAGAGCCAAGGTGCGTTAATTCCGTCGTCTCCACCAGTTTTTCTATTTTTCTTCTTATGGATGCAGATCGACTCAGTCGGTGGTTCCTCGTTAACCGCATATATCGGTCGATCAACGTGCTCGAGTTCAGGAACTGACGATGCTTGCCGCTTCACGAAGGTTTTGAAGTGATTCCTTCAAATTGGAAGGGTTGCTTCACAGACATCCACTCAATTGGCAGTGTTGAGGACTGGAGAACATTTTTTCGTTTTTCCGCCATAGTGTTTTAGTAAAACATAGGCTTTCCGAGGGGTTCTTGTCCTTCCACGCCTTTCCAAACTCATTCGCTCTTGACGTCCCCTCGTTATGTTGCACTTGACGACGCAACTTCCTTCTAAGACGCTTTTCCTGGTTGAAGTCACCAGTGCTGTGTCACATACAGAATTGTACGTGGATCTTCTCTTCCGCAGATGCAAAGGCAAACTTCTTCCGCGGCAGTAGAACTGGGAGCGTTCCCCTCGCAGCGTCCTGGATGTACTTTGTGAAGGAATCTGCATCGCGAAGGTTCTGCGTGGTCCGAACTCCAGCATGAATACACACGTTGGCGGAACTTCGTTCTGCATTCTTCATCTTTCAGACCTGCCATGTCGATTTTCGGTTGAAGATGTGAAACCGCATCTTGAAGTTGAGAAGAACCGGTTAGGGTCGAACGCGATGTTCCATACAGCTGTAGATTTTTGGATATATGACTGAGGAGAGTCCTAATCCTCTGCTTGCGCTACTCTTCAGGCGTTAAAAGGGCTGACCTCTGCCATGCAAGCTATGGCGTCGATGATTTTTCTCAAACGTGGAAGCGATGATGTGGGCCGTTTGTTCACAAAGTCTTCCAGACGATCACTGTTTTCCGACGCGTGCTCTGCTGGATAATACCGTTTTCCTAGCACATCGCATTGTTTTTCAAGTCCCATCTTCGCACTTGCGTCGATTCCGACAATGATCTTCTGCTAGCTGGGTATCTTAGACATCAACGCATTGAGTTTATCATAAAAGGCGGCCTTATTGTTGTCCTCAGTGGTTGCCATCTACGATCCAGAGTTTACGTCCTCTGCGATCCCGCAGACCTACAAAGGCGCACCTAGGCGACATTGAGCCTAATTCCTCCACCAGCACAGCCGCCTACTTTGTTCTCATCAGCATCGCCGCAGTATATGGTGTAATTTTCGATGCTGATGACTGGCCGATCTCTAATGCGCGTTTCCTGTTGTGCAGCAAAAGGCACACAAAGATATCGCAGAAACCTAGACAGGGCGGCTTGTTGGAGTTCACTCGGTAGTGTTCGGCAGTTCAGCGTGACGAAACGGATGATTGTTGCCAAAGATTCCATGCTAGGCAATTGAACTTTCAGATAATGGGCTTTGGTGATGTGCTGGACGACAGCACATTTTTGCAATGTATGAGAATCTTTCACCCTACAAGAATGCGGCTTATATTGCTCGTACGTTCTCAATGCGTACACTCGAACTCCTAATTGTGTTTATCTAATGCAGGGCCACCACGTTCAAGTTGCAGTCAGACTCGTATGAGAGGCCCCTTTCTACTTAGGTAAAGATGAATAATGTGATAAATCAAACTGCGTAATTGCAGACTCGAGCTAGATCGCAGTTCGTGGACCTACTTGGCGAAGATGAGCACTCGTATGGACTGAATCAGAAAGGCCTAGTGAGACACTGTGGTGTGGAAGTTGCAGTCTGCGATCCGTTACCCTATAGGGAGTAAGTTTAATCATGAGAGCTTTGACAGTGAAAATGTTGACAACATTCAGAAGTTTCACATTTCTATTACCTTGTTGTTAGGCCAGGTGTGGCGCAGTCGGTTTGAGGTCCGTTGTGGAAACACGGTTAATGGTTCCAAACCGCCCTATTGCAAACCACGTTCTTCATCCCTCGACAAATTGGTACCAGACCTGTCTGGGAGGATAAAACATTGACTTGATGATTGGGTAGCCGCCGCAAGTCATTGTGTAAGCCAACTGGCGTTCCAGAACCCTAACGATTACAAATTCCAGTAAAACGCGTTTTCGCATCTCAAGAGGATTGAGACGCCAGTGACTTTGTCCTTTGTCCTTTTTTTACCTAACTGTTTTCTTTCTTGCAGCCACGCCCCTAAATTGTCGAGATTTCCTTGAGTTTTCGAGACTGCATGTGAATTCGTTTTCGATGGAAGTTTTTTCGAAAAAGTCGTAGAAAATTCTTGGGAACAAAAAAAAAGCCTTTGCTCTTTTCTTTTGTTCCATGAGAAGCTATTCTCATGTCTTCATCTTTTAGTTAATTGTTTTTAGTTGTGTCGTTGGCATCCTCTTCGACGGTCCAGGCAGGAAAATCAGCTTCTACCGTAATGGCGAGTATTTGTGCACTCCGTTCACAGATATAGATGTTTCAGAAACGCTTTATCCAATGATTTCCAGGTTGGTTCGAAGCTTTTTTTTCAAAACATAGATAGAACTTCTGAATACTAAGAATTTTTAGAGTGCAAAAATAGTCGTTTTTTCGTATTCTAAAATTCTTGTTTACAGCACTGCCCAACAATCACGATTTATTGTTGAAAACCAATCCTGCCTGTATGTGGCCCATTCTCTTACTGAAGCCGCTCTTTTGAGAGTAAGTGTTGACCCTTAATTATCTCCCATATGTCTTTTATTGAAAAAGAAGGCTATGATTACTATTGTGACCAAGGCTTCATACCTGAAAGATCTTTTCTCCTAATTTCATCAGACATCTAAGTTTACCAATCAGAAAGTGGTTGAGTCCGGTCCTTTCACTCTTTTAAGTGATCATTTAGGTGCATTCGATATCTGGTTCATCGTATGCTCATCTGCCGTTACCTCGTACGCTTGTTCTACGTCTTGGACAAATGGAAAGAAGGCGTAATCGAGTTCGTCGCACACCGACGAAAACGCGTACTATAGCCACTGTAGGCGTTTATAGTTTTCGCATTCCACGATGCACAATGGGCGTTGAAGATGATCAATGACCGATCGATAATTGCTATTTCACTTCTTCTTAGTTCAACACTGCTTAGTGTGTATGTTTAGGTGTTCACTATAGCCACGATTATATTTCGTTACCTATTCGATTGCAAGCTTTCAAACTGAGGTCTCATCAGGGGTAAAATGTAGTTGGGGGGAGGGAGGAGGAAGGGGGCACTTAGTGGCGCCCTTATTTTAGAAGTAAATAACTAAATAATTCGGAGCCCCAAGAACTAAGCATTAGTCTTAGAGGATCTATGACATGTAAGCCAAAGTTACTTAGAGAAAAAAGTAAGATAGAGCGTACAGAAACAACTGAGTACTCCGCTCCCCCCAAACTAGATTTTTCCTCTCATCCGTAATTGATTATTATCAATCGCGATTTTGACCATACTAGAATGTTAAAACGGGTTCTTTTCCTTCGTCTGCATGAATCTTCGAACCAGTCGAACTATCGTCTTTAAAGCTTTCAGAAATATTGCACACGGTCTCATTTCCTCGCTGATCATTCATTTGTCCTTCATGTTCATCTAGTCGTCGCTTGCTGCCATTGAAATTATCGATTTATTGATCTTTATTCGCGCGGCCATACACCAAAGATGTGTAAATATGTGCAGCTACTTAATGTGAATAAATGTTTTTTTCTTGTTTCTTAGTGTAGCACAATACATTGTCAACAGCTCTAAGAAAAGAAAACAGAGAAGAGTAAATGCACATTAAAGACGGAGAACTAATGCTTGATGAAAAATTCCCAAATATTCCTTGTAGAGGCTTCTTTGTTTTTATTATTGTTCAGTTTTGTCTGACAGTAGTGAAAGTTATTCACGGCTAAACTGAGAAATAAGCGAAATAAACAATGATGAAATAAACATTAATATCGAGACAATTATAAAAGCTCTAGGACATACTTCCAGTGTGATAAAAACTTTAGAAGTAAATTACATATTAAAGCAGCCATTTATGTGGGCTCGCAGTAATGCCTATTGGAAGATGATTCCGAATTTTTTTGAAACAGAAAAAAATCATTTATAAGGATGGTTCGACGAGTTTGCTGGGCTTCTACAAGAACGCGTCATAATCCATCTGCCGATGGACGCATAGGAAATTATACCGCCTGAGCGACTGGAAAATTTAAGCTATTTGAAAATAAAAATGTAACTTTGTATCGATTCGTAATCTTAATAATTCAGATGAAGAACTTATCGGATGAAGATTAACTCAATCGGCGGCTGGTATTATTCTCCGACATGATTACGGTCCTTAGGTACCAACAGCCGAACAAGTGCCTGAAGAAGAGGCTGTCAGTAGGCCAGAGCAGGCATATCTTAGGCTAGCTGTGATCATCAAGCCACACCCAGACATCACACGTCACTGAGGTCGTGTGCCTTGTTTTGGCTGCAATTACGTGACAGAATTGACTTCTGGGAGGGTTCAACGACCAACGAAATAACAACGTAGAAAGTGAGAAAACGTAGAAGAACGAAGGCTGAAAAAGAAGCGAAAACGTGGAAAATTTCTTCAGGAACAAAACAAAAAAAAGCTGACACGAATCTGCGGTGGTACGGGTCTCAGGTAGGTAATGCCTATACGGGGTCGTAGATCGTGGGGAAGAGGGTGATTCCGTTCATCTCTTCCTGTATCGGTGTAAATAGACGACCCCGGAACCCTGTTTCTTACGACGGCTTCTGTTACAATGCGCAACCCTTGCGCCCCGCCCCCGCCTGCGATTCGTCCGAATGGGTTTTCGACGAATCGCAGCCTTTAAAGACATCACCCCACGAATCTGCGGTGGTACGGGTTTCAGGTGGGTAATGCCTATACGGGGTCGTAGATTGTGCGGAAGAGGGTGATTCCGTTCATCTCTTCCTGTATTGGTGGAAACGGACGACCACGCAATGCTGTTTCTTATGACGGCTTCTGTTGCAATGTTCAACGTTTGCGCAAACAGCATTGCGGGGTTGCGGATCTCCGTTTCCACTGATACAGTGAGAAATGGACGGAATTACCCACTTCCCCACAATCTGCGACCCCGTATAGGCATAACCCACGATTTCCAAGCTGTATCAAAGCAGTAGAGAGAACTACTTGTGAAATTTCCTCATCTGAGGCACTCGTCTGTTCTCTGCGAATCTACGCAACTTTATTCTCTTCTGAAAGTTCTTCTCTGAAGATTCTTTCTAGAACTAGTGTACGACCATGGTCAGCAATATAATCTTGCTTGTCTGTGTGCTCACGAAAACGTTGAAAAAGGGACAAGCTCCTCTAGTTACAATCTGATGGGCACTTAAAATAAGATTCTCTCTGGGATTCTCGAGCCGCACATTTGTGTTGACATCCGACTTCTGTTCCTTTCAATTTGTTTTAGATGGTTCATCCTCGAATCATCACATACCACAAGAAGCACGTTTATACTTAGGAGAATAATATGGATGGCCATTCAGTATGTATCCTTCAAACTAATGTACAATTCATAGTCACATATTCTTGAAAAGACAGAGAAAAAAAGAAACGTAAGAAAAAGGTATTTCTAAGAGCGAGACTGAATGGATGACTCCAAGAAAATGATTTTTTGGATGTAGCGAATGGCCTCAGGTAGATGAGATTACTTATCAGCAGATTTGTGGACTGTGCCGGCTGAAAGTTGGAAGACTCACTGAAGTTTCTGCCAAACTTAACCCAATTCTAGCACATGTCAGGGTGTCATGTTCAAACCAACAGTGTCAGTTTCACACATACTTCAAAAAGTTACCTAGGATGTTGCGTGACCTACTAACGTTCATCTAATGCGAGACACTAGATGAACGTTAGCAAGTATTGAATACACATCTATGCTCACAGTAGAGGAAGTACTTCTAGAAAAAACAACTTAGTGGACCTGTGCTAGGTAACAGTTAGCAGCAGAAGTGGGCACCACCTGAAGGGTCGCAAGGGTGGCGCGCTGCAAAAGAGGACGTTGCAAAAAACCGCACTCCGAAGTCGTCTGATTACAGTGATGGATGAGCGAGTTCCCACCCGTGTTTGCAATATACGCCCCAGTATAATCTTTGGCCCTCGGAAATCCTTACCACGTCAGATTCGTGGAGTGATGCCATTATGTGGACTTAGATGAGATTGGAACTTTAAGGGCTGCCGTAACCCTGACCCCGAAGGGCAGAATGAGACTTAGCAGTAATAGCTTGTTCTAATTTTCTGAAAAAGTCTGAATGTAACAACATGGTTATCTCATGAAACCTCCAGTCAATATCAATGGGTGTTGCTCCTTACAGCAAAACAAATTCATGCCAGTAATCACCATCCTGTGCATTTTCGCACCACAGGAATCCAAATCCAGAACCGAGCGATGTCGCACACGCAGCAGGCGTCACGTGTACGAGTTCTCAGGTTGCGCCAGCGCTAAACTTTGCAACAGTCCTCGAAGTTCGCAGTTTCCCAGCACTTCCACATCTTTCTAGGTTTTTAAGAAATGTAGTCAGTTGCTGCAACCTATTCCACAAAGATATGATGGGTGCTGTCTATAGCCTCTTTCTCATAGTTCTGATTTATTTTTGCGTCGTCTCGTCGGCAAGACATGGAGGATCGCCAGTTTTTAGGTGAAATGGCAAACCTATTATGGTTGGGCCTTTCAGAACAGAAAGCGAAAGAGACTGAGAAGAATGCAACTCTGTTGAAGCAGTTGAGTTCTATAATTGCTGAAGCTGAAGAAGTGCTGAGGAAAGCCGGCAAAGGCAAAGATGAACTGACAAAACAACAGGTACGACATATAGCTTTGGGCAATTAAAGGATTCTGGTTCCATGCATATTCGCTTTGGTTGGATTAGCTAGCTAAGATTCCTACTTTCTCAGTCTTCTATATATGATGTTGTTTTTGCTAATCCTTTCTATCCTACCTTTCATTTTTCTTTTTTTCAGCAATTTTCTCCCCTTTGCATGCTTAAATGGCCTGTATTATTATGAAATTACATAATATGCACCATGTAGATGCGATTAGTTAGAGCCGTACTTTTTACTTACTTTTCTGATACCTTATTGCTCTGAAATACCCATCGGTTATGTCGAAGAAATTTGCATGCTACAAATTCACGGATCAACAGTTTTGGTTTTCTTCAGCTTTCAACTACTTTGATTTTGGAAGCGTTTCCTTTTATAGGGGACGTTATTGTACCAACTTGGGACGAAGATTAAACAGCAATGTGCTGGGAACATTCCACTCGTCATCAGTTATATCATTAGCGGAGAAATAAAGACAGAGGCGCAAGTAAGTATCTTTCCTCTTGCTACATTTATTGTCGTACTAAATAGAGTAAAGGGTCGAAGTGGTTCACCATCTTGTGCTAGATGCTGAAGCTTTGGCGTTGCTGCTTTCATCAGAGCCATGTAGAATCATACTTATTTTATTTACTTATCAGCAATCGTAGTCATGTTTCGGATTGCCATCACTAACTCCCATAACTCATAACGGGTTGCATTGTTGGGGAGATCTGATCACAGAATGCGGTTTCACATACCTTTTTGAGGATTATGATATAGATGTGGTTATTGAGCGCAAAGTCGTCGTGAGCCTTACCCTAATATATACATATATATACATATATATATATATATATATATATATATATATATATATATATATATATATATATATATATATATATATATATATATATAGTTTTACTATGTTCTTAGCGCATAATCGTGCAATGTAATGCACTCGTCGCTATCATTCTTTCAAGTTATTTCCCTGCCGATTGATGTAACAGTGCATGTAGGGACTGTCAATGTGTATCATTGCGAAACTCGTCTAGCTTTTATATTCACTTTCTATGATTTCGCAATGTATAACATCCGATTTCATCAGTTTCTTCACATTTGGTATGTGCACAATTATAGCTGCTGTTTGAAGAGAAGCTAACATTTCACTCTATCATTTCATGACCTCGTTAGGCCTCCCTTCTTGCAATGCGCTTCATTGGCATTCCACTGCTTGTGTTTTTTAATTAAGTGATGATTTCAGATAGAGTGCGCTGATTATGAAATCTTATAAAATCTTTCTTGAAATCGGTAACCTGTGCGGTGATAGCAGCTGAATCTGCTTTCGTTCGACTTTTCTTTTAATGCCTATCGTTTGTATACCGGCTGTCCCCCCCATTTTGGCTGAGTTTGTTGAATCAGCTGTCACTATGGAGCTGGTCTAGCCTGGTACTGAGTTTTTCTGTATCACCTGTAACATTTCCTAGGTATCTGAAGAAAGAGATTGCGTTTTTTTTATCCTCTTAAATCTTATTCTTAAGCAAAAGTCATAAAATTACAATTTTTGGAGGCTGGAGAAGCACCATGATTATTGTCTCTATCGAACCAAGTGACATAGCTGATTGGTGCCCTCAACGTTCTCATTTTTTGCAGTTTTTAATAAAATGGATAGGAAATATTTTATCAGGTTGTGTGAATTAGTAGCTGATAAAAATCATCTTAAAGGTTTCTGCTGCTCTGGATTATCTACTTGCCAATGTTGTTCATGACGTAGAAGTCCCTGCTTTTGAGAAAGCTTGCGGTGTTGGTGTTGTCGTTACTCCTGATGAAATCGAGGATGCTGTAAGTTTTGAGTATCGAGTGAAGGACTCACTTTATCACAGAGTAGCGGTACAGTATTACATATATTCTTGTGGTACACTTTTATTTGAGATGCTCTTATACGTGTCTTTTTTTCAGGTTTCTGTTGTTGTTGGGAAGAACAAAAGCCAGTTGATGACTGATCGTTACAGTTTTAATGTTGGAAAATTGTTAGGTTAGCCTATTTTATCTTTGCAATATCGGTCTATGCCAGTTAAACCAATACCATTATACTTTATTATATTACCTTATCAAATACTTTGGTCCCAGGCGAGATTCGATCGTCACTACCCTGGGCCGATGGAGCATACGTCAAAAAAGAAGTCGATCTTCGAATCCTCGAGCTACTTGGTCCGAAAACTATTGATGATCTAATCCCTAAGAAGAAGGTGATCTTTCACACAATTTTATCCAAGCATTCATGTTTGGTAGGGTTGTTTCCGAAAAGATAAAATTTTACAGATGGGACTGGTATACAGTGGGGATGGTGGAGCACGCGCAAATTAGGAACGAGCGGTAGCTCAAATCTTAGCCCTCGTAATATGGAAAGATTTGGAATTGGAAAGTGTATGAGTTAGTTGACTTAGCTGGCGTTCTAATGCCATTGTCTGTCGCGATTACCCGCTATCCACTGAGGAGTTATCCACCTCAACCTCTCTTTAGTTTCTAGAAAATACCTGGTTCAGCAGAATTAGAGCAATTTGAAGTAACGGGGCCCTTTTACGAAGAGTACAACTAACAAATGATGCTTAAAAGAGGTTGGCCAGATTACATTATTACCAAGATCTTCAGCAGTCTTTCATTAAAAGCGCACTGCTCGGATTTGTTTGCTACACTGTTTATTCCTTAGGAGGGAGCTGGGTACACAGGTGCGTTACAAAATGATTAATTATAGAAAGAATTGTCTCACTAAGTTCACCGGAAATTATTACAAGCATCTAAGGAAAATACTTAAATCAATCACTGCGATATTCTAACACACAAGAACTGTAGTGCTGGTCACGTTACTGCCCTGTCTTCGTAGATGACATTTTGTCTCCTTTCCCTCATCTCAGTGTGAATGAAAACTATGAGATAGTTTTCATTCGAGGAAAGTTTGTGTTGCAGTTCAAGTTTCTCACATTGGGTATGTCTTGCAACACTGTTTGAATATGTGTAGACGTTATCACGGTTTCCTTCCGTTTGTCCCCGCGTTACTAACATAGCGCAGCGGTTTCAGTGTGGTGCTGTTGGCATCCGACTTATTATGCGGTGATCGTGAAGAAGCACAGCATACAAATTATGTACATTGAATGTGAAGTGGTCAATTTTAGTTAATTATTATGTCAAAGACCACTTTTATAACACTATGAAAATGCTACCTAATCACTGAACTCTGGTCTTGTAATAAAAGAGAGGATTGTTGAACTAGTCAATTCATAGAAAAATTGGTTGGTTTGTTGTATGTTTTGCGGAGCAGGCACTGTTTCTACCGCAGTGAAACAGACCAGATTGCTTGCAAAATTCTGTACTTAGGTGAAGAAGGAGGAGAAGTCGCAAGAGAAGAAAACAACAACACAAAAGAGCGTTGGAACAAAGTTGACCTGCACTGTTGCTCTTCAAGAAAATGGACTCTTAGAAGGTTAGCTGCACACTAATTTGTTGAGCTCGAAATCTTTGCTTCCGTATTTTTATTATGAAAATTTAGAAACTGATGGAGCAGCCACCATCGAAGAACTCATGCGTACTAGAGCTCATTTCCATAAGGTAAAGTTATACCTTCATTTCTTCTGTTCTGTCGCTTCAATAGGATGTGATTCAGGATGCACAGCTACACGTTTTTTTTAGGTTGGTGAAAACTATACTACGGATGGTTACATTACAACACCGAAGACAAAAGAACTGCTGAGGAAGCACATGGAAGCTACCGGTGGAAAAGTGACTTATTTCTTGGTTTTCTGATATTCCTGTTATAATTAAGGCTGTTGAATTGCTTAGTTTTAGGTGATCACAAGATTTCCTCCTGAACCCAATGGTGTTCTCCATATCGGTCATGCGAAAGCAATCAATATCAATTTTGGTTATGCCAAGGTTCAAAGTGTTCATAGATCCACTTTGATTTTTCTATTACTAATTTCCATTTTTTCGTCCATCGAATAATCATCATCGAAGGTCAAAAGAAAAGAGAAACATGGTTGAAGGTTCATGGCGGCTCGTGTAACTTGCGATTTGATGACACTAACCCGGAGAAAGAAGAGGAGAAATTCTTCACTGCAATCGAGGATATTGTTCACTGGCTAGGTATAGGATGATTTCTTTAGAATTTCTATATCAGTGTCTTGTTATTTTCTCTCTTTGTGTATTTTCCTGTTGACCTTTTCCAAGCACCTATATTTGCTGAAAGCTGATTTTGAACTTAAGACCTTAAAGAATTCATTTTGTTACTAGCCGTCGCCGCTGCAGAAAGATGGATTCGAAATATGATATTGGATATGACATGATATGGATATATGATATTCAAAAATATGGTAATGCAGTGATTCGTAAAAGAAGCTATTCAACTTTATTTTTTCATTTCATCTTAGACAAATAAATTAAGTCATTCCTTCACTTATCAAACACCATGAAAGGCACTTTGTGCCTTTTCGAAGTACATTAACATTTGAATCATCGGAAAAGTAATTGTAATCAACCGATTGAATTCGCCTGCGCCTTATAACAGTGTCACGCGTTTTGTATTTAAAGGGCAAAGTTTGATTCCTGTGTATGGACTACTGTGGAATGAGAACCCGTTTGTTTATTTTAGGATATACACCAGCGCGAATTACTCACTCTTCAGACAACTTCCAGCAGCTTTATGAGGTGAAGATTGATTGATTGAATAGACCTAGTTGTATAAAACTTCTTTCTGAAAATTGATAATATTTTATTTAGTGGGCCGTGGAGTTGATTAAAAAGGGCTATGCCTATGTTTGCCACCAAAAGGTGGAAGATATTCGAGGTTTCGAAGTCCATTTTTCACCATGGCGGGATAGGCCTATTGAGGATTCTCTACGGTTGTTTGAGGTATTTTGACTGTTCATTTCAGTTTAGCGATCTTTCGTTTCCTATTTAGTGAAAGAGAGTACATGGTATTTTTGATGCGAATGTTCCTTCGTTCCTTCTTGATTCGTAGTTTTTTTTTCAACTGTCCTTTGCCGTTAGTGCAATTTTCTAATATCTTTTTTGTGTATTGCTTATGTTCCCGCACTTTGAAGGATATGAAGAATGGTAAATTCGACGAAGGTGAGGCAACACTACGCTTAAAAATGACACTGGAGGAGGGAAAAGTAGACCCAGTAGCGTATCGGATCAAGTACGTGCCTCACCACAGAACCGGCGATAAATGGTATTGTCCTACATGTCAGAGTGATCTAAAGAGCAGTTGTTTAAATAATTTCTGCCTTCTTAGGTGTATCTATCCTACTTACGATTATACCCATTGTCTGTGCGATTCGATCGAGAATATCACACATTCGCTGTGCACTAAAGAGTTCCAATCAAGGTAAATAAACCACTTAGTAGATTGTTTCACTTCTAGTCACTCCACGTTATTAATTTGTAGTGTCGCAAGGTACTCAACATTGTTGCCGCAACCTCTTTTTCGCACAGTTATAATTACCACATACCATAGAATCCGGCCACATTTAGATATGTAGAACTTCCGCTTCCACATATCTGCGTGGTATTTAGACCTATGTTAACTATCACAATCCTAGCAGAGATTTGGGTTTACTTCTGGTCGTTGTTTTCTAGCGAAATCTGACCTTTACAAGTTCATTACGTGCCTTTACCTTAGCTCTTTCACAATGTATAGTGTTTCTGTCCTGTTGTTGACGCAGGCGTTTGAATGTTATTAGATGCAAGGTCAACTTAATTGTTTCTTTAGTTTTCTTGATATAGTCTCGTGAGAAGATGCTAAAAACCGGGTTATATTCCTTCGTTTTTTTTATAAAGAATGTTTTTTTTTCTAAAAGAAAGAAAAGAAGTTTCTGAACTCTTTGTATATAAACATTGCTTGTCATAGTACCTAAAATGTGTGAAATTTATTTGAACAACGTTGTAGTAGGAGCGCTTTCATCATTATATGTTGTTAACAAAATGGCGCTTTTAATTTCCGTTTAGAGCTTGTTCTGTGGGTCTGAAAACCTATCTTTCGGGTTATTAATTTAGTACATTTTGACGGGTAGACACAGGTTGGAACTTTATTCGAAACGGTGCGTAATTGATAGATCGTTCAAATCGTATTTGTTTTTAACTGTTACGGCACCTTTGCATACTGGATATTACGGTTTGGTCATGTTATTTGAGCTGTTGAATAAAAAAAATTTTGATCTGAGGAAAAAATCTTTTTTTTTCAGGCGAAGTTCCTATTATGCACTGTGCAATATGCTTGATATTTATTGTCCTGTGCAATGGGAATACGGTAGACTAAACGTCAACTATACAGTGGTATCGAAGAGAAAGATCCTGAAATTGATTGAATCGAAGATTGTCAAGTAGGTTTGCAAGAGTAAAGTCACCGAACGCTTTCTTGGAGTTTGAAGAAGTGTATGTGAGGTCCAACCAGGGGAAATTCTTAGCGAGAGTGCAATAGAGGGTTCCATAAAGAATTGTCCTCTCTGCAGCGCAGTCATATTTTTGGATTTTCTGATGTTAATAACAAACAGAAGAGTGAATCAGAAATTATTATAATCCCGCAAAATTGGTTTGCGCTTCTTCTTCTATTTCTCATAACTTGTTCATAAGCTCGTTCTATATGACACGTTGCGCACGAGAACATTCACTTCTTGTTTTTGCTGAGTAATTGGTGCCGTTTTGTTGACGATACACATGCTTATAATAAAATGTCTTATATTGCGCATTTTAAGTTTTAATTGCACCAGCAAAGCTGAAGAATGTCAAAAGTTTGGGGACACAGTACTAGCAAATTTTGTGCGGAGTTTGTTGATGTGCTGCAAAAGTACCTCGATATGAGCTCGAAAGTTTGTGCATGTAAAATAGAACGAAAACAATATTGAAGAACTTATTTCTTTAATGTGAAAGCAGGAAGTACAATTCTGCGAAGCATATCTAGGGAAATCTTAGATACTTTTATTTGAATGATGTTGTCAGATGTAGTAATTACCATTTCCATACCGTTTCCAGATTTCCAAATCTAGTTTGAATATTAGTTGTAGAAATATGCGCATAAACATGCACCTTCAAGGAAATTTTCTATGGACTGACTTCAGTCTTCAGTGACTGGGATGATCCACGGTTATTCACGCTGACTGCATTACGCCGTCGTGGTATCCCAGCAGAGGCGATCAACGCGTTCGTTGCTAAATTGGGTCTCACAATGACTCAAATGGTCATCGATCCTCATGTACTGGATGCCACCGTTCGAGATCATCTGAACGTCACTGCGTCGAGGTAGGAAAATCCCCATATATTCAAACTACTTTCTTCGCCTTCGAAATGTTGAGATTGTAGAACAATGGTAGTACTGGAAGGACTTAAAATGACTATTGAAAATTTTGACGAAATGAATTTGCCATCAGCTGTAACAGTGCCCGACTTCCCATCTGATCCAAAGTGCAGTAAGACGCATCAAGTTGCGTTTGACCGCACTGTGTACATTGAGAGATCGGACTACAGACAGGTATTCAAATTTCTGCTCAAGTTTTAGAAAGAAAATTCAGTTGAAAACGGAATTCTTGATGTCATAATAGATGCGATAGTCGGAGCCGGTGCTTCGACCGCTTTACTTTTGTGCGGCAAGCGGAGGAATCCTCTTCACTTTGGGCGGTTGGCCAAGGGACCCTCTTCACATTCGAGCGGTTGGCGAAAGGATCCTTCACCTTTAGATGGTTGGCGAAAGGATCCTCATCATTTGAGCTGCACCCCGTGAATTAGACCCCTTCACCTGAAGAGGGCCGGCTCCTCTACCGCAGCTATGCTCGTTATCCACGGACTCTAGACGGCACGTCTTCGGGATTTATATGTAGTTTCAAGAGTTTCATTGGATAGAGTAATTCTTTCGTTACACTCACACTCAACCAAGATTCATACTAATATTCACTGAACTCGCATGTTCAGTAACTCGCTTTATGGTTGTTTAGCTGCAGTGAACCAGGTGGCGTGTATTCATTTCCAAGTAGTACCTTTAGGTTCTCGTAGTTTCTAGTGATTGATATTGAAAATATTACTCGAACTTTTATTTCGAAGTACTGTTTCTTTGTGAATGAAAATTCACAAAGAAATAGTACTTCGAAATAAAAGATGAGCAAATATCATGACCTGGAATGTTTTACAGTTGTACAGTAGAAATGTGCAATCTCAAGAATCTCAAGAACTATGGCTCTTCATTTTGTGCCAAAGAAGACAAAAGACCTGAGCAAACAAAAGTGTTCGCCCTTGAACATATGTTCTTGATGCGGTCGGTTGGTAACAATTTAACGTGCCATTGCAATGCTGAGATGCGTTTTCAGGAAAGCGTTCCAGAGGCAGACTTTCATGCAGCGGTACATCTTCAGTGAATCTTGCGATGCGAATTGGGTCTGTCAGCAAAGTTTTGAGACAGTGATGTTCTTTTTAAATGCTCTGTGTTCGTCCCTTCAGGACTTCTAGATCCCGAAAAATTTCTTTTTTTTTTGAAACTGTTTACTCACAGTACAGTAATCCACAGCATAATCAAATCAGAGATGATGAGTCGTAGATTTTTTATTCCATACATTTTATAGTTGAGGAGATACCAAGTTTCGCCTCTGAAAATGAAGGTTGAAGAAGTGCCCGAAACTTTCCTAACTTGGGGGCAGACATCAAGAAGAGAGGTGGAGATAGTGCTATGATGGCTCTTGCTTTCATCACCATCAGGCTACGGTACTACTTGTGACCTGTGTGAGTAGCGAGTTATTCGTTATCTTCACGACTGCACTTCACATTTATGGTCTACGATGTGGACAAAACAAAGTACTAAATGGTTGTTTTGTTCATCTATTTGGACATTTGGCTTCTCCAGGATGGGGAACGGTCAAGAGGTACCCGTATGATGTGCCGCCGCGTATCCAGGAGGCTGATGAGCGTCGCTAATTGCACCGCGCGTCTCCTGATACCGTCATGATCGCTACAGTAGCCTGGTTGCTCCTCTTGTGCTACGTCTTCAAGATGCCCCGCCCACGCCTCCCTCCCTTCCCATTTCGCCGCGTCTACCGCTCTTACGACGATTTTTTGTCGCCGCACCTACAACTCTTATGATGCGCTTTTAAAATCGAATGGAAAGGAAAGAACATGATATTAGATGTTGTTCGAAGGTCTACATAAAATGTGCTTGTTAGTTAATATAAAAGAAGGAAAGAATGAAATAGGTTTGTACAAGTGATATGCGATTTAGAAATGCGAGTGAAAATGAAATTACCCAGTTTCGAGTTGTTAGGTGGAAAGCACTCATTCATCTCTGGGAATGCAAGAGATGTTTCAAAAAATATCCCACTGATTAATGTTATGCTATCCTCTTTACTATTTTTCGCTTTCTATGGATTTCTTTTTGCTTATCTAGCTGGGTAAAACTGGCATCCAACGATTAAGGAGGCGCGAATAATGCCTCGCAGACATACACTGTACCTAAAGGTATATCTCGAAGATACGAAGGTCTCTGTTCGCCACTAATACACCTAACCTTTCATATTGATGTAATGCAGAAAACAGATGGAAATGAAGTGATGAAACGCTGTTAAAAGAAGTTTGAAGAACCATACAAAGTTTTATTATATGAAACTGTATAAAACGTACAAGCAAGTATTGAAATATGTCAAATATTGGCATATTTCAATACTTGCTCTACATAAACATTATATCTATGTAGAATTTTGAAAAGGTAAAATGTAGAAAGGAGTTAAAGAATGTATACAAAGTAAGCGCATAATGTTGCTGGAAAATAACTGCCGCAGTTGAAAGTTGAACACGAATTCATTGAATGGCATCGTGACAAACACATACTTATGCACTGCTAAATTATATAGAAAACTTAGGGCATGAAATGTGTTAAATTATGAGACGTTTGAAAATATATGCGTGTTATTCTTTTCCCTGGAGCATCTTTTTGAAATAATTTTTACTTATTCTTCTCCTTTATTCCCAATAATATGCGCTTAGTTTACTATATCCGTACATCAGAATTCGCCTCGGCAATTCGTTCTTCACTCCCTCCTTCAAAATTCGCACTATCCACCGCTTCGTCGCGGCACAAAAGTCGCGCGCGGCGTTGATTAGAGAGCAATAGGGAGGCGGGGTGTAGGTGATCTCAGGCGGTCGTGGAGGATATCTAGCTGATGGAGCGGCAGCCGCAATTACGCGGAGGCGCGCGGTGCCGAAGGGAGGACAGGAGCGGTCAGCCGGTTTTCACGGGTACCTCTTGTCCCGCACCCCTCCAGGATTTCCATTGTTCATTCTTCCTGGAAAGCACGTAAGAACAGAGATCCTGGAAGAAATGCCGAACCCTCAAATAAATACCAATGCTCGATGCTCGCGAAGATCCTTGTCTTAAAGGTTCTTATGTGTCACTTGGATTCGGCTGGATCATGTGGTGTTTTTTTTTGCAGTAATCACTTATAGAGGAGTGCTTAACATGTATAGAACAAGAAATATGTGTGTTCGGTTCTGCTTCATGTTTTTTGCATCATATTTTTTTTGAATGTCGGATCAGAGGCAGGAGAAGATAAATTTGGGTGATTTATGGAACAATTCCATAGTTTGCGATGAAATTTATGTCCAAAAATACAGAAATTTCTTGGTTGGGCGCTGTGACTGAACTCGGTGATTGAGCCTAATTAAGATTTTCGAAAGTAAAACACCAAAGGTTTTTATTTGTACAGTGTGTATCTTATTCAAAAAAATCTTCACGAGGTGTTTTTTTTTGCTTTTTGTGGAAAATGTCTGTTTTTGCTTTTGAAAAAGCTTAGGTTGTTTTTTTTTCGGCCACAGAAACTCCCCGAATTGTGACCTATTCATTTTGTATTTCTGATTTAGTGCTATTCTCTTGATGCGCTGGAGAACTTGTAGAACTGAATGAAGTGAAAGCTTAATGTCAACTGTTAAATGCTGTGATTATTACAAAGTAAAAAAAAGTTGCGCTTCATCAAATGTAGAGAAAAATCATGTGGGTGTACGGAGGAACTTAAAAACTAGAATTTTCGTAAAAGAGTTATCACTATTTTCCGTATTATATGAATATGGAGGGACCACGAAATCTTTTAGCGAAAGGTTTTAAATAAGTAAGTAATAAGGAATATTGGCCTGATATGAGCAATAAATGAGCTGTAATTTATGACTAAGTTCTTGTCGGAATGTTGCAACCTGTTTTTTTAAAATGAGGTTTGAATAAGTTTGGAATTTAAGTGGTCGACTGTTTTTCCACTTTTTAACGTAACATAGTTTTTTTTCCGCGAGTACTTTTCGTTCAACTTTTTATTATGGTTGATCCCAGCGAATTCTTATGATGTCAAAACAAAGGAGGAGTAAACATAATTCATTTCTAATAGCTTCATTATCTTCAACTTATTATGTCTGACAGGGAAAGTCACGTGAGAGAGTTCGTTGTTACTTGATCGTATATCAGGAAGGTTTTTTCTTTGCAGTCTTATTAGGATCCAAGCTTAGCTATTTGTTAAGAATACAACCATTACAATTCTATTCGGTTCGCTCAAATGTTCTGGCTTTTCTTTTTTAAAGTTTAGGTCTCCACAAAAATAAAGAAGAAATGAACAACAAATCAAGAAATAGTTTATTCTCCATTGTTGTTTACAACTTCTTTTCAACATTCAATATCTCAATGGCAGAAATCACCTGATTTCCGCTTGAAGAGGTGAATAGCTTACACCAATTACGAGCCGTCCTAGGAAGCATCGCTTTGTCATACACTTCACAAATCTTTCAAGCAGCTTCTGTGGCTTTGGCTTCTATATTAAACACAAAACGCAGAAGGCGAAAATGTTTTTTTTTCATTTTATTGCCAAAACATTCTATTTTTTACGCAAAATTTGAAGAAAAAAAAAACGCCAGGACATATGGGCAAGCCCAATAAACTTGCGCATATGTCAGTATAACATTACAATTTATATTGTGTGAGAGAATTTCAGATTGAAAAATTTGAAATAATTTCCTTTTCATAGAAGTGCGGCACAGGCTTTAGTTAGAAATTGTAACTAATCTTCCGCAAAAACGCTCTCTCACGCTCTCTAAAAAAAGTCAATTCATATTTTTCGGCTATTGGACCTTGTCTACCGCAAAACTAAACTGATGTTTATCTAAATTTCCCAGAAAAGACCATTTTGTAAAAATGGTCTTGGTTAGGTTTTCTTCCCATTTTTCCATTTTTTTGTGAGTGGAATGTTTTAAAGTGCTAATGGAAGATTCCTTCCTGAAACATGTCTTTTAGTTCTCTGGAAATCACTCACTTTCACAATCCCAAGAAGATTTTCGAGCCCAAATTAATTGCCGACCCCTATTGTCGCCAAAATTCAGCGCTGTACAATCAAGTGCTACATAGTTGTCGTGCAGATGTAGATGATGGATGAGCAGTTGTTCACAGGCTTTTAGTACACTTTGATTGATAGAACAAGTAAGGCGTTCACGTGTTTCGGAAGTGTCTCCTCCTTCGTGTAGAACTGATTGAGCAGTAGAGTACTCGCTTGCGATGAGGCGATGAGGCTGGTTTATTTTCCTGGGCAGCATTCACATGATGTCGGGACGGATTCAGAGGATTCACGTGGATTCATAAGTGAGAGTAGGTGTACTTTTTCAGAGACATGCTGGTATCTGTGATTTGATACGTGGTGGTCATGGATAAATGAATCTTGGTAAGCACGAAGGCGACCATGTGGTGGATCCCGGTCCTTCAATCACATGTGCATACGTGATTCTATGAACAAGCTTATTTGTGCATTTGCATTCTGAATTGGCTCTTTATTGAGTATGTCGTAGTGAAGCCCATGTTTATACTGGTGCTAGATCTGAAAAGCGGATTTCGTGTGTTTATGTTGAGACCCGCTCCAATATTTGCATGACGACGTACTATTTAGCAGGTTTGAAGAACAATGGGCTGGTTTACGTATAGAGTACTGTAGCAGGTGTGCATATTAGTATTAGCTTAATTTTGTTTATGTGGTGGCTTGTTTTCAATGTGATGCTCAAGAATCACTGAAAGTGCTAGACAGAAAATTGAATTGCCTCGCAGAGGATTTTCTTCACCTCACATCCAGTAAGTAAGGGAACATAAGAATGGCTCCATTATTCAATCGGTAGTGTTGAAAAGTTTTAATTTGCTACCATATTCCGTCAGATGATTCTTTTAAGTTTGGTCGGAGTTCTGCAATTCTCTTGAGGACAGTTCTCAAAAATCTGCTCGAAGCTGTGTAATAATTTGTAGTAATAGTTTGATGAAT
This sequence comes from Necator americanus, assembly GCF_031761385.1. Lineage (NCBI taxonomy): Eukaryota > Metazoa > Nematoda > Chromadorea > Rhabditida > Ancylostomatidae > Necator > Necator americanus. Next base: position 17,829,114 of record NC_087374.1, read on the forward strand.
TACGCTTCTGCTGTTACAAAAACCTTAAAAGAGAAAGAAATAAGGTTGAATTTTAGAGAGATTGACAGTCTTCCAACGAGCTATCAGAGTTTTCGATGAGCTGGTCTAAGAGTTATGAAGTGGTTGGAAATCAAATGAACATTGTTCTGTTTATTCTCATGCAGATGGTTCCGGATGTTGGAGAAGTGCTTTCTCGCTCTTTGCTGGCTAGCCATGTTATACTGAATTCTTAGATCTCTATGTTGATGAGATATTAGGATAAAAATAAAGGCTCAATCAGTCAATTAATCCACTTGGGATGCGACAGCGCGTTTTACTACAATTCGTAATCATTGAGGTTCTGGAATGCGTGTTGGCTATACAACGACTTGTGAAGGCTACCCGATGATAATGTCAATGTTTTTATCCTCTCAGACGGGTAATTTAATTCAATTTATCGACCCGGGATGAAGAGCTTGGTTGCAGTAGGGCGGTTTTTAGCCATCGACTTTTTGGCAACACTGTACCTCTTACCAACTGCTCTTTTTTAGTTAATTTCATAGTTGCCCTAGGGTGCCCTAGAGTGCAAAAGTCAGGGTCAAATGGGCGATGGGACACCACTCTCGCCCATACCCTCATTCCCTGCCCCTCCAATGCTGCTGCGACAGTCCTCCGCTGCTGGCAATTCAGTGTAATGGAAATTTCGTGTTTTTCGAAATCGAAAAGTTGCCGAGGAAGAAATGGCAAATATGAAATCGATTGTTGTTAGAAGCGAAGAAACACGAAGTAGTAGAAAAATCAAGTTTGCTGAAGCGATTTAAAATATTGGTATTAAGATATTTTCGCCTTTAATATGTTTTATTTTTATCCTCAAATCTATGAAATATCTTTAAATACTGATTAAAGCACCTCATAAGACAAATAAAGAGAAGAGTCTAGTGCATATGTCGAACTACAGAGTAACGACGGAAAAACGAATTAATCAACATTTTGTTCCGACAATGTGATAATGGGTCGTCGAAGTTTCGACACTCTGCTGAGTCAAGTTTGTAAATAACTAACTAATAACTTCGTGATAAGTGGACCAAGAGAAATACATACTTTGGGTGACTTTTTATAGAGGAAGGTTTGCCTTACAAAACAGTCATAGTGCTGTTCTTTGTGACCTCCTAGTTGAATTGGAATTCAGATGGGAAAAGTAGCGAAGCTCTGGAGATCGCAGGGTAATAGCAATAGAATAGATAGAGAGATGAGATAATAGATGGAGAAAGTCCTCGATTATAACATTCTGCAAGGCAATTTGCTTAGCACAAAGTTTCTCCCAGTTATTAGACTTTGTTCAAATCACTTCATACATTTTTCCGCGCGCGAGCAAAAATCAGGATTTTGGCAGGTTTTCCCATTACAGAAAGACGTAATGACGTTTTTAAAGAATTACTAATTTATTTGGAGAGAGGACTGAGGAAGAGAATTTAGAGGGGGAAAATCAATGAAAAGTCGAAAAATTTCGAATTTTTGCTCTAAATTCCAAAAAAAACCTAGGAGGTAGCAAAAAGCAGAATTACGTCTGTTTTGTAGGGCAAGCCTTCCTCTATAAGGTGCCACTCAAAATATTTCTCTAGGTCCTCTTATCACTAAGTTGTTCGTCACCCTTGCACGCCTAGCGTCTCTTACTGCCTATCGGTGCAGTCCGAATTGATTTTCGACGAGTCGCAGGGCGGAGGCGGCGCAAGGGGTGGAGCGTTGCAATGAATGGCGTCGCACGAAGCAGCATTCTGGAGGCGGATGTTTGCAATGATGCAGGGAGAGATAAGCGGAACCACCCCTGTCTCCATAATCTCCAGTCCCGCATACGGATACTCCACATGAAATCCGCACCACCTCAGATTCGTGGTGTGCTGCCTTTAAACTGCTGAAAACTACTTGTAGTTGAATTTTTCGTGTTATTGTGGAAACAAAACTTTGATGCTTGGTTGTCAGATACAAATTACTTATCTGAAGGTTCGGGTAAAGCCGAACCTCAGATTTTCTATGGTGTTCGCTCGGATTACTGATCAATGAAAATTTGTAGTGGTAGCATTTTCTGCAAAATTAGGATTGCGTTTTTCTAACAACGCTTTTTTTCTTCTTTTTTAAAATAATATTTAATGAAAGATTTCATATTTTTCTTTTTCCTTTCTAAACGCGCCAGTTCTACATTTGGAAAACATTTAGAGGCATCACCCCACGAATCTGAGTTGGTACGGATTTCAGGTGGAATATTCTTATGCGGGGTAGTAGATTATGGAGAGGTGGGTGATTCCGTCCATTTTTTCCTAATTGCCGTAAAAACGGCCCAGACGATACGGCTTCGAGCGATCCGGTACACTATTTCCTACAAGAAGTTCGACTGGAGCGCGTCATCCTTATGCACGCGCCGCATCTTCCGGGCCGTTTTTTATCCGGCAATTAGGAAGAAATGGACGGATTCACCCCTCCCCCCTTCATAATCTACTATCTCGTATACGAATACTCCACCTGAAATCCGTACTACCTCAGATCCGTGGGGTGATGCCTTTAAGCGACCATTGTGATCGATGTGTTGAATGCTTGTGGAAAAATTTATTACTCGATTAGAGCACTGTGATGATCAGAATTAACACTAAATAATAATTGAGAAAATAATTGAAGCTAGAAATGCCTATCTCTTAACCATGATTTACGTTGTAGTAGTTCTCACATACCTGAAATTCTTATTTCGAACGTTGGAAGGTTTTGATTACAAGAAACAGAAGCTTCTTGTATACGCGCGCAGAGATTTTCCATCGTCAGGCCATTTCAAATGACACTTCCGTTATCTTCTCTTTCGCCAACTGTACTAACGAATGACATTTGGTGTTGTAAAGATAGTGAGCGAGTGGAAAGATTTGTCGATATGTGTTGGGCCCTCTATTCGCGCCAATTTCCATAAATCGTTTCGTTTACGCCCTCCAAAAACGACTATGTGATGCTATGAAAGTCTTGGCGTCAACAACAAAGAGATAGAATGATTTGATGGCGAGAACTACTGCAAATATAGCTGGCACAGAATTCCTCATCGTATCTGTAAAAGTGAAGTGATAGGGGTGAAAGGGTAGTCGAAGAAATGTTTTTAGAAAGTAATTAGGGCTTTGGAGCCTCAATAATAAATCCCTGGACGATCCGTTGAAAATTGGTAGTATTACTTTACTAGGCATTTCTAAAGGTTTAAACTAAATATTAGGAGACTTACGCCTTTAAGTTCATTTCCTTATAAAATTATCAAACGAATTGAGTTATTATCAAACGAGAGTCTAGTAGGTGAATTTTTGGTTCTTGTTTTTGTTTTAATGGCAACTTATGGTTTGTTGATAAAAGGCACGGTGTAGGTTCTTTACTGAGACTAATCAGAAACTTAAGCTTGCGATTTATTCCCTAAGTTTGGAACTTTCGAAATTTTTAGTTGTTTCATAGTGTCTAAATTACAGCATTACGAGTAAGCTATGTTTCATGACTGTGAGAATATAGGTATTTTTTTCTAGCAGCAGCACGAAATCTCAATACTTGTGATATGCGGGATTTTCTTAGTAGTCCTGGATTTCAAAACACTACATGACATGGCTTTCTTTGATCTATCTCTGGTTAAGCGCGCAACATTAATTTTTCTTCTTGACTCTCAGAATCCTGGTTGTTGTGGTTGTCTTCCTAAACAGTTTCTGCCTGTGCCGAACATTTTTCCGATTTAAAATAATGTTCTGAAGGGCTCATCTTCTCAGTATCAGTCCACGAAAGGAGTTTTTTAAGGGTTAAAACGTGACTGGTTGCTTGGCTAAAGTATGTTTCTGAGAGAATATGTTTGACGTTGCAGAAGTTGACTTAATGTAGGTCGTGTGAGAGGTCGACAACTGCTTGCTGTCATAACTAGTCTAAGAAGTTTATGCCTTTCTTGAATTTTATCTTGAGCTCAGTACAGTCGCAGCGAAGGAAATGGTTCCTCTCGCATAAATCCCTTTTAACGACTATGGGAAAACCAAGAAAGCAAACATAGTTTATTACGACATATGGACCTTTTAGTAATGACTGGTGAAAAAGTACACTATGCTTCGTAACATTTTTCCTTATGGAAGGTGTGTTTTTGCGAGTTTGTTTGTTTCATTGTGCGCGATGAAGCTGTTGAGTCATTTCCGGCGAGTTGATGATGACTCAAAGCAGCAGTGGTCGACTACGAAAAACGCTGATTCATAAGTATTGTATTCGGATCGGATTATCGATGTGGAAAAATAAGGTGCTGGCCTGAACTGTTTGCTTATTTGGCTTTGCGTCATGGCGATTCTCAGAAGTGTAGCCACTTTCGTTTACTTAGGACAATATTGCGATCACCACAGTTTCGAGAACATGGATATAAACTGGAGATATTTTTATTCTTGGATTGAAGACGCCTTAATGACTATATGTTTCATTTGCTTCGTAAGAAACACTGGAGAAAAGGAGGAAAGGCATCGTTTTATTCGAATGTGGCAATATTTGGTTCTTGAAGTTTTTTGAGTTTTTCTTGTTTTTTTTCTTTCCCGATACCAGTTTCCCAGTTTTCTTCCTTACTTCTTTCCCATTCGTTGGCATAGGATCTATCACATCATGAAGACCAACAATGTGTAAACAAACAACTCCGTCCCCATATTTTGTGTCCACACATTGTTATTACGATTGTACAGTACCAGGGCTAGAATCTGGTGGCGGATTAGACATCGTGTCGGTCATAATATCCACGATGTATGGCATGCAAAATAGCGGGCTGCTTTGATGACAGTTGTTGCAGCAATCGTGACATATTTGTGCGGAATTGTACGGGGTCAGCGATCGGGACGCGGATTACCCGGAAACGGATACTTGGATTTGGAAGCAACCGACCGATACCTCTCTGATCCTAAATCGTTTATGTGAAGGATCGGCGGGTGGATAGTATGAAAGCTATAACTCTAGTCAGGTCAAGTAGGTAGTAGTGGTGTTGACTAATGTGCTAGGATTATTTGCCATCGCGATCGCTACAGTTAATGAAGAACATGACGGCTTGAGATTATTTGAAGATCGAGCTAAAATGTAAGAGTGGTTCGAACAAATTACGGTTCGGCCTGTAACTGGAACCCACGTTGAGAGAAAAGCGGGGAAAACATTAAGCTTATTCAGGAAGAATAGGCTCGTTAGTCGTGTACTCTGAACTTTCGTTAGGATGAAACTTTTTTTTTTGTTTTTTTATTGCTAAAGTCCGTGGATAACTAGACCATCCTTCTTGACTCGAAAGGCTATGAATTCCGCCTATGTTTGACGAGACCAAGAAGTACGACGTTAACTTTCATTTGTCAAACGTTTGACCACAAAATTTACGGTGGATAAACCATTTGATTTTGAAGATCTCATTCTGAGAGAGTAATTAACAAAATCAAACTCGAGGTAATTTTTCGGTCATTAGGTGTGGTGAACTGAGTTGAAATCACATCGTAGAAGTTGTTAGAAACGAAAAATATTAACCGAATTAATAAATGTGACGATTTTAACCCCCAATTTCAGAAAGAGCAAAGTTTGTGATTTTTAGCGTGCCTTTTTTAGTTGGTCCCTCGTTTTGAGAGTATTTAACGGTTTTTGTAGCATGATCATTGCGATATTATGACTCATAGAACTCGATCAAACGATTCGCCGAAGGCAGCAATTCTTCGCTGACGTAAACGCTTGGTCACACGTCTGTTGCATTCTGCAGAGTTATTCCATGTTTTCTATGCGAAGATACACAGAATTGTCATGAATATTCTAAAGAGTTGCGAAACGACGTCATCTGCAAAGATATGGACGAGAACTATCTAGAGAAATGGTTGAATGTGTGATGGTTTTTGTAGCATAGATTTAATGGATTCACCCAAAGAAGATGCACGTTGTCGTTTCGCATTGAAAAGGTCGGCTCAGCAGCATCATTGAACATATAGGAAGTAAAAGTGCGTTGTACGAATTGTTTGCACTGGACTAGTGTTTTTGACCTTTTGTTTTGGAAGGAGGAAGGATGTCGAGCAGGATGAAAATTCCAGGTCATCACTTCAGAAAGAGATGTTAGCAGTCACAAGGATTTTGTAAAAGTTGCGTTGGATATCCTCGTTTCATGAAAGTATTAAACAGTGAACCAATATTGTTTTTCTTTGACTGAAATTGTTTTTCTATATTAGACAGTTCTAGTTTCGACCGTAGTTATTGTACAGAGGCTGAGATGATAGATGAGGTTGATGAGACTGTACTAATGCTCTTTTTCACGAGTGAAATCTGGAAGTATCAGTGGGGTTCATTGCCACGTTAGCATAAATTTCGAGATTAAACCGAGGCCAAATCGGTTCCCTGTCGACGTTTCTGCTCGAACTTGACTATGTTCGACCACCAAATGTGTTCCCGCGTTGGTTTTTCCACGAGTCACAAAACCCGCTGTGAATTATAGCTCAAATGATTGTGCCTGTTAGAGCGTTCAAGAGGTCGACCACTAGTAGGATCATATCTATTTGTACTTGGGATTAGATAGAGCATTCCGCGTCGGTGTATGTACTAGCTGCTATCCACGCATCATCGCCTGGATTCATTTGGTGTGTACGTGCTTAGAGCAGTGTGGACGTTTGCAAATGTGATCGTTGCGCCGAGTGAAATGTTGCGAGTCTTTTGAAATTGTTGCACTTTTCAGCATCGTTGCAACGCAAAATGCGAACGTCATTCTCTGCAAAAGGAAATTGCGCCAAATGTTTGCGAACAAGGACTCGATTAGACTACTTATTGTTAACGTAGCAAAGGACACAGCGAAAAATGTCGTACTATGAACTCTAGGGTTTTCCCTTTCCATAAGCAAAGTGCAAACGGCCACCTAGCTACCAAACCGCGCTTAGATGCACGGTCGAGTGGCATTTTGGAAATGTCATCGGATAAAGGAGACCCGGTGGTGGTAAGAGCACTGTGTGCTCGATGTCACCTTTGTCTGAAAGCGACGAGTCGGATCACAGACCACAATCACCTGATTGTGTGTTTTGTGTGGTTTGCAGAGGTAGTTGCAACCGCAAAGCAATCGCGGCGCGGACATCTGCAAACATTGGAACGAATTGAACTTTTGGACAAGTTTCGAAGATCAAGTATGGATGAACTAAGATGAGCGGTCTGAGCCTATGTTCTTCTATTTTGAAGCTGAACGACAGTCGCTTTTGAATCACTGTTGCAGAACACGAGTCCTAGTTTGGATTAATTGTATGTGGTTCACATGCGATAAACTACAAAAAAGAGAACAAAAGAGATCTCTGTGTCGCCTAGAGATAATGAATCCTTGGAGTCTGAATTGTTTTCCCTTGATTTTCATCAACGGGTTAGCTCAGAAGGATTTCAAATCTGGTTCTCAAATTTTTTCTTTCCACGAAGCTTCTAGGTTGGTGATTTTAACCAAACGCTGCAGAGATATCCTATTTTCCGTTTGTCTGGTTAATTTTACTTGTTGTATAGTGCGAAGTTCCACTACTACAGCATTTCCATCTCGATTTCTTCTAGTGATCACTTCCAAATTCAGGTAGTTCTATTTTCCACATTTCCACCGAAGGAGCACAACATTTTTCACTAGGCAATTTATATCTCTTTTTCAAAAATGGGTTTTCAACCATCCAGTATGAGTTTAGACAACAATAGTTGTTTTTGCTTACAAAAATTTCAATGTTACGAAATGTCAACGGTAATTTACGGTTCTGTCCACCTCGCAATTTTCCACTCATTCGCGGTTGTTCTCTGTTGCTATTGTGAACGGTCTATTTCATTACCTCAGTGGTAGTATTAAAATAGCCAAGTTTAATTCACTCGACTCACGAGCACGTCCCCAGCCAGGCAAACGCGATTAAGATCGGAGCGCGAATTCCAGCTGCTGCAGTCCTCGGTGACGCCACGCGTCTTTTTGTGTGCTCGCGTATTTAATGTGTGAGTGCGACGCGATTTGGCCGCGATGCGACTGGCGTTCCAGTCGGTGCCAGGCATCGCACGCGACAGCGACGTTTCACTCCTTTTTTCGTGCGGCTGTGTCTATCGCCGCCGCGGCAACGATTATGGCCTCGTCGGGTCTGCTGTCATCTTGAGAGACAAGCAAGTTGGGCACGTTGCCAGCACTTTCGGCGCTGTCTACTTTGCGCTCGATTGACCAGCCGCTAGCGTGGCGATCCTTTCGTTCGTTCTTCCATTCGTTGGCTACGCGCCAAATCGACATTATGCATGCGCACAGCGGCTGTCGCATTGAATGAGTTTCGTCGACCGAAGATTGTCATCACTGCCGTCAGTGTTCGCGCTGGGCGTCGTGCCAGTCGTTACTTGTAACGAAAATGTTCATGATGACAACAACACACGCATCGAACATGAATGCCTGATTCCGAGAAAGACCAAACACTTGTCTCGTTTTGTGCGGACGCTACGCGCTTGAACAGGATCATTGTCGGGTCGTCTGGTAAACTGCCTACGTTCCGAAAGGTGTATAAATCGGTGTTCACAACCTCAAGAGGGTCTAACGAACCACCCTGTTCTTGGAGAAAGTGAAGGTCTTCAGGTGGTATAATTGTACAAGTAGGTGTAGCCCACGTCTTCAAATCTTGCGCTATTAGTCTTTCCTCCGATGCTTGCTGAAGTCATGTGCTGCATGGATGTTTAGCTTTTTTGTCTCGAAAGGCGTTCTGAGGAGAGCGTGTTCACGTGTTTTATGTATGGAGTTCACGTTCCAACTAGCTTTATCATTCAGTTCTGCCAGTCTATCAGAAGTTATTTCGGTAGCTAGCGTAACCGTAGTCACATCATGCTGCTGGGAAAATTCCTCTTTCTTGAGAAATTGTGTTCCGAAATGTGTAGCTATTAGAATTGCAGCGAATGGACCAATAAGGCTTTCGTTTGCAATAGTGAGTTAACGCGTAAACGAATCAACTATGTATGAAGGCAACAGGAAAATTTTGCATTCCCATTGATGAATTGTGGGCAATTTCTCATTGTGGCAGGCAATTATTCAATGGATGTGTTTTTCCTCTTCTGGTCCGGAAACGACTAAATGATCTCATCCATGAAAATGAAGCCTATGACCAGGCACCTGCGCATGCAAGGAGCGATGAAGACGGTGGCGAGTATAATTGCATGTTGCATGAGCACTATCAGTCCAGCCAGTCACTCATCATATCACCTTCAACCACCATTGCTCGTCCTTAAAGGCATCACCCCACGAAGTACGGGTTTCAGGTGTAGTATTCGTATACGGGATGGAGAGGAGGGGGGAGGGGGGATTCCGTCCATTTCTTCCTAATTGCCGTAAAAAACGGCCCGGAAGATGCGGCGCGTACACAAGGCTGGCGCGCTCCAGCCGAACTCCTTGTACAAAATAGTGCGCCAGAACATCCGAAGCCGTATCTTCCGGGCCGTTTTTTACGGCAATTAGGAAGAAATGGACGGAATCACCCTACTCTCCATAATCTGCTATCCCGTATACGAGTACTCCACCTGAAATCCGTACCACCTCAGATTCGTGTAGTAATGCTTTTAATATATCCAGGGAGATAGTATAACGAAGAACGAAACTCTGTTTCGCATCTTTGCAACAAGATGACTCAAAGATAAATGGTCATTTCGTGCCTGTTGCTAAGGAAAGAAAGTTCAAGTGGAATGTGAAGTGTGTTTTTTTCGTCGAGAACGAAGAGAGCTTGTCGAGATTCGCGATTAGACGTTGCGTTGCGTTGTTGGTGTTGCGAAACTGGATTGGTCAGAGAGAGCCCTTAGGCGAAAGAATTAGAATTCACCGTGAGCTCTCTCTGGTCCAAAAACGTGCGCATGGTAATGACAGAGTTCGACATCGTCGCCAACTAAAAGTGTAACCCTTTTTATACAAATTAACAAGTAACAGCTTAGGGGCATACTGTAGTTTTTGAGTTGTGAAGATTGGACCCAGAGTCTGAGGCGAAAGAATTTCGCGATGTCGATGACGGCTGGCATTGCCCATAATTCCATTTTAGGCGTGATATATTCAATGGCAGAAAGCAAAGCCGGCTTAGTTATTGGTTCTTTGTCAAAACTTGCTAGTTTTGGTGGATAGCTGAAGTTTGAGGTTTCTAGAGCAATTCCAGAGGCAACGAACCCTTTCATGAACACGCCGACAACCGTGCGACCCATTGGTCGCTCACTTCTTAAGATATGATTTTTTTTTGCAGAATGCCGATACATTGAATGTTTGCAATTAGTATATCAGCATGTCTTTGTTTGTTCTTCAAAATAGTTATTTATAACATGGAGAAACGGTAGGGCAGGGAAACACCTCTTTCATTACCGCAATTTTATCCTTATCTCTCTCTCTCTCTCTCTAGTGGTCAAATTCCACATCGAACACCTAGAATTAATCGTTGTCATCTTTTTGTTTAGAACATCTGTCAGATGTGTGTCGAAATCACCGACTATTAATGAGTCAGAAGAAAAAAATCCAAGCAACACTGCAGCCACATTCTGCATATAACGCATAAATACATAATAATTTAAAAAAAGAATCTAAGGTGTCTGTCTGATTCTCTTTCATAGAAGAACGGAGATATTGACTATTCTATTTTTCTGTAAATATATTCCATTGGAAAAGAGCATTGTATTATTGCTATATGTGAATCGTAGAATAATCACATTATTTTTAGGAGTTGGAGTGATTTAAAATAAAGAAATTAAATAATGGAGCTTAAGGAGGAGTTACCAGCAGGTTCCGAGAACGTTACGGTATGGGTTCAGTTCGTGAATTCAAATTTCTTATAATGCAAAACAACCACATCCAGGACTTCTCTAAAGACTAATCTTTGAACTCCGTATGAATTGCTTCATGGTTCGAATATTTCCTTAAGTATCAATTTTTTCCTGCCTTGAAATCACAGTAGTTTGCGGACCCAAGTGGATTGAAATGTTTGTGGAAAAACAACGAACTTTGTCTTGTCTGAGCAAGTCTACTCTCCCCAAACACACATCCACCAAAATGTTCAGATCCTAAGCGTAGTCAGTGCAGCTGCTTTTCGGAGTGTCAGTTTGCGAAGGCGCTGGTTGTGTGAAATCGCAGGTGTTATGTGATTATGTGTGTTCGTTCTAGATTTGGCGGATCGGATCAGCTGCGCCTGGAAACAGCAACAACGAATGATCTAAGCTTTCTTTTTTTCGCTCGGAACTTATGTACAATCTAACTCTGGGATTGAGACATTCCTGCGAAAGCACTCTGTGTGTCTCTATGTTCATCTCTCATGAGCCGCTTCCCTGGAATTAATGTAGACTTCAAACGAATTTTTAATAGAGACATAAGAAAGGTGTCGTGTTTTGTTAAGTATGAAAGAAATGGAAATCTCATTGTTAATTGCAGTACTCAGTGTAGTTTTTGGATTTGGATCGGTCAAATGTATCAGCACCGAATACACACTCTCCTTTGAGCGCGCACAATTCCTTTATTTTGCGCGGTTGAGTTACATTCGAAGGTACAGGAAACACTGTTTTTAGATTGTGTCACCTAAATTTTGTTCGATAATCAATCTGTACTAAAACCCTACCAAGGTTAAGATCTTTTGAGTACGATACAGTTTCACCCAATGTGATGTTAATTGGACTCCAAAAAAAAAGATGTTCAACTGCTTCTTTCGACGATTTCGCTGAACATAAGAGTAGAACCAATGCTTCTTCTGCAAAGGAGGCTACAGTCACACTTCATTTCTTATCTTTTTCATTGGCCTCATTCAGTGCACGAAACTATTTTACAATTCCGATAATGCCATATGTTTTCATGGATGACGTACAGCTATGAGAGGGCCATAGAATGAAGGAAATGACCTTCTAAACCATTCGCCCGTGAGCGCCAGCCAACGTCATGCGAGAACGGAATGACGCGAGAGTTCAATGTGTTTTGGTGCTGGGATGAATTGAAGGCCCGACATCCTTGAAACTACAAAAACTAGAAGTTTTTGTAGTTTTAAGGAGAAGAGAATGACCAACTATGACCCATTAGGAAACGAATTTCATTTCCTAGCTTGTTTTTTCGACTGCATGAATCTACGCTTTTTAAAAGCACACTACGTTCCATTATGAAATTGATGTTCATAGTGGAGTCAATAGGCTGGCCTAAACTTGAATCAGAAGTGAGACTGAAGTGAAGTTTTTATTGTCGTGAAGCTGTCATCTTTGACGCTCTTATTTGATTCTATACGGAAGCAGAAAGGGAAGCAAGGGCGTTACCTCAGTGAAACTACGTTTTGTGATGGTTATTAAAACGATAAAGGATAAAGTCACTGGCGTATCAATCCGCTTGGGATGCGCCAACGCGTTTTACTGGAATTTGTAATCATTGAGGTTTTTTGGAGCGCGTGTTGGCGTGTACAGTGACTTGCGGGGGCAGCGGATGATCAAGTCAGTGTTCTCATCCTCCCAGACAAGTCTGGTACCAAGTTATGGACCCCGGAAGGATGTAAGGCTTGGTTTGCACTATGACGGTTTCAATCCCTCGAAATAAAAAATATATTGCATAAAATTTACAGGGATTTCAAGCCTAGCATCGTAGCACTGTTCAGTGACATTTCAATGGTTCATAAGTTGAAAAACGTCTCGATGATTGCTTTCCTTTTCGTATTATTATGGTAGAGCTGAACTAAAAAGCCTTTACTTTCGCGAAGTCCAAGAAGCGAATGAATAATTATTCCTTGAATAGAAATAGCTAACTGCTTGGGCGATTAGCTATTTCTTGCAATATTTTTGCTAGGGCAATTTTTTCTAGGAGATATTAAGACGTATTGCTTGCTGTTTGTGAAATGTACTACGTACAATTTTGATAGTGTTCAGTATTTATCAAAATGTTCCGTTTTTTTATTTGAGTAAAAATCCGTGAACTAGTCATTTGACATAACAACTACTGCGACGCGACAATTTTGTGTGACCTTATTGGCTGTGAAGCAAACATTTTAAATCTCTATTCTATAAGAGCTACTTGAGTCACGTATAGCATTAGCGTGCAGTGTGAGAATAGACAACCTAGAAGTCCTAGAAGGCCTTTTGCAACTGAGAATCTACAAGAATTCCTCACGCCGATGAGGCCACCACCGAAAACATCTAGTGCGTGATAAATTGTAAACAAAGCTGACACATTTCCTATATGTCAATGTTCGCGACAAGTTTCTATTCCCTAAGGGTAGTTTCAGTAGAAGCGGCGGTCGTTCCGCGATGGAGCTGAGCTCTATTTATCTTCGGAGAGGTTATCGTCCGTTCACAGGATTCCTGGGGACGAATGCATTGCCATTTCTCTTCCTGACAAATGACGTTCCACCTAGAGTCCCGGATGTAGAGCGTTTCATCATAATTTGCCTGACGAGACATAACTAAGTATGGCGAAACCGGACGCAAAATCCACGATCTTCTATACGCAGTACTGAAGATTTTCTTTGTTCCAGGGTCAGTGCGAGAAAGGTTTTCGAAGGCTAACTAAAGATCAGCCAGTGGGATTAAAGTACATTGGAATTGTGCTAAATCTGATTAGGGAAGTGACGGTGAGTTGAATCTAAATACATATATTAAAGGGGGAGAGTCAACTTTCATTTTAATGGTTTTTCTTCACTTTACGATTCTAGTTGGTCTTGACTTCCATCCATCTAATTTTTGTGCAATATTCAATGGGAAAGATGTAATTCGATCTCACTGTCCTTGTGTATTGCGGATTCGAGAAGGTTGACGTATTTTTAGTTTTCTTGTGAAGTCAAAGTGTAGCCCTGTAGTAGCATAAATGTGCACATTTTTGTTCAAAACTCACTTTTGGTTTAACCTAGAAGGAAAGAAAAAATCACTAGTTAGTGATCTTTTTCTTCCCTACTTGGTTAAATTCAATTCATTCATGGAATTCATCGCTGAGAGGTCTTTGAAGGCTGATTAATGTGGTGGAAGTTGACCTTCGTGTATTTTCAGAGTGTTATACAAGTTAAGTTTTATACATACGGAAATTAATAACATTACAAGTTTAAGAAATCCTTACTATTAATTCTGCACTTATTGTAGAAGGAAAGGCAAGAAAGAGAGTAGGAAAATATACGAAGAAAAAATTGAACGTAATCCGAAAATGATTTTTGCTGTGGGTTTTTATAACGTTTTTTTTTTGCCGATTCATTTACGTGTCTTACGTCTTTTACTTTGCTTATTCAACATTTTCTCTGGTTTAGATGTTGCTTCTTCAATTTGATTAGTTTTTTTGAAATTTCTCTTAGTGGATTTTGTGCTTCAAAGATTCCAGGATGCATTCGGAAACGTGCATGAACTACGGGTCCGAGCATTACCGCTAACTGAAGAGAACAAGCCAAAAGCGTTCGTTCATTGGGTGTCAAGTCCAGCAACGGCGGAAGTTCGATTATATGACAGATTGTGAGTGCTGTGTCCCATATTTGTTCAACCTCATCACGTAATGTTTGCCGAGAGCAGCTCCACGCCGTGACCCCGAATATTTCACGTCGATCAACAAGCTGCATTCACTGCCATGCGTTGTGGGGGCGGCTGGGTGCTTAATGTCTCCAGCGCAGCAACAGCCACCAAGAACAGACGGCGACAGAAATCCACCACGTTGTTGTCGTACTGCATGGTACCACACTGCTCTAGCAACAGGAGCAGCAGCAGCTATAGTGCTCAAGTTATTTGTAGGAGGATGTCCAGCAGTGTAACTCATTAATCATGCGACTCACGAGAAATTCATGAACAACTTCCTGGTGGTGTGTTTACGAACTGATGTGGTGTGAAATTCGCGTTAAGTGACTCAAAAAGTTGAACTGAGCCTTTCCATAGTTTGCAAGATAACGTTGTCCTTCAGTGAAGGATCAGGATTTAAGAAAGCGATGAAGTTGGGTCGAAAGCGTATAGGAAATGGCATATTTCTATCTTTATTTCCCATTTTACAATATTTGCAGTTTTCTAAGGAAAAAGTCCACAGATTTTTTTTTCTGTTTCTTTCCCTGCTTCTGAGAGAGGCTCCTGAAGTAGGCATCAATGGCGCAGATCATTTGCACATGTTGGACCCCCGATTTTTTGATCCGATTCTTCAAAACTATTGCAATTATATGATATTTTTGTTTGTTCTTTTTTTTTGTGGTCCTTCCTCATCTCTTAAGATCTTACTCTTGAGAATTAATACATTGCGTTCAAAAATCCAGAAACCCAAAGTCTGGTCCTATTGCTCTTTTCAAAAAGAAAAATGCTGCGGACAAATTTAAACAACAGATATCAAGTCAATTTCATTCTCCTAGCAGAAGAATATTCCATATTTTCGTTACCAGAAAACGACCATGCCGGAAATATAAATTATGTTTCTCTTCTTCTCTTCTCGACAGTGTAATTGATTTGGTGCTATATTGTATTTTCGACCAGAGAAGATTCCAACGTTCTTAACCGTAGAATGTTTCGACTTCTTTGCCGCCTTTGCAGCTGCTAGTTTTGTTTCTTTTCTTGCAATGGAGAGCATCATCTTATTTTTGCGACTGTGTTCTCGCATGGATTTATTTTCCGCCTTTCTTAGTGCGGTCTAGACATTTTTAAACCACATTAATTATTATGATCGAAGAGAATTTTTTTCTTTTTCGATGTCCTTAGAAAAGTCGACGTTAGATGAAATAACAAATGGATTTCTAACGGATGCACGTTGTCGGTAATATGTTTCACACGAACTTCACATGGGATTGTGATTGCTCAAAAAATAGCAGTGAGAAACGTCCTCTGTCATTTCCTTCCCTCTTTTTACATTATTGCGATTTTGCCATCATTCAGTCGGTGAACAGGAAATGTTTCATTTGAACAGTGTTATATAAAAATTGTTCAATAGAATATCATTTAATTTTGCCCACTCATTGCACTTATGGGATTTAATAAGAGTGGCAAATGTGGTGTTTTTGATAATGTATTTTTAGGGTTAGCTTTTAAATGGCGTGATATTTGAAACTTTGGACCCGTCTTCTCTTATTCTTGGAAATCACTGGAAATGGAATTTTAACCAGATATTCTTGCACTCTGAATAGAGAGACATTCTCCTTTGGGCTGCAAACACAAGAAATTATGAATGAACCTGCCTTACTGGACGTCTGTCTCGTATTTATACAAAAATTCACCTTTTCTTCGATAATATCTGCATTCGCAGTGTGTTTTGTTAGATCTGAGAATCTTACAAACAACCAGGTTAAAGTTCAAAAAGAAGCTTACTTCAGCATTTTCTATCTCAGGGAACGAGTGAGACTAGTAAATTTCACTTATTTTTCAGCGTAAAAAAATTAGATGGAGTTGTTAAAGAGTATTCTGGTCGGCCGAAAAAAAAAACAAAATAACAACAATAAAATAAGAACTTATATAAGTCGTTAAGTTTCTACCTTTTTTTCTTGTGGTTGTCAAAAATGAACACTTTGGTTGCTTTTGAAAGTGAGCTATTGTACAGTTTTAATGTAACGTAGATCAGACAGAGTATCATTGGCGTTCAAATTGCATGGAATTTTCCAGGAAAGAACCAAACTATTTATTCCTTTCATAAGAGTTCTTCATAAGTGGCGAACCTTTCATCGAAAAAACTCATGAAATTATTTTACTTATGAGACTTCAATAAAAATTAAATTCATTTGGTGTCAAATCCAGCTGTTGTTTCCTTAGAATTACAGCTTCAAAAAACCACTTCATAGATGGAGTCAATTGCACCTAGTTTCAGTTGCATGGTTGAGTTCACAGCTTACTAGTCTTCAGATCTTGGACATTGGATCTTGTCGTTTCACCCGTAAGCTGATAATTATATTTGGGTCCACTATGAAGCGTTGCGAACTCGTGTATCGAAACAATCTACATCATACCGAAATTTGAAATTTGATGAAATTGAAAACATTTTGTGTGCGACACTGCTTCATGTTCACTGCGCAGAATACAATACATGGCGATACTTCATGACTTTTATAGTTGTTTGAAAATTGAAAGCAGCATATCACGATTTTCTTTCCGCACATCTCTCCCTTGTCGTCGCAGAAACGTGTGCTCCTTGCCTTTTTTCACGACGATCTCAATCTCCACTCTTCTGCACATGCCACATCCAAGAACGAACGGTCGAAGATCAGTTATGTGTTATTCATCAGCCTCTTCAAGTAAAATCAGTTGATAGGAGAGCTGCTGAGGGAGCCGGAACCCGTTTAGGAGAGTTCTAACGCATCTCGTAAGAACTAAAGCGGTTTCCAGGCCGTTTTTTTTACGACGATTAGGGAAGTATGAGCAGAAGTATATGCTGGGTTCCACAATCCACTACTTGAACTCTACGCTTTGAGAGTTGAACCAGTTTTAGGTTTCGAGAGGATTTTCCCAAATGTCGCTCCGAAAACTTGAAGGTCTGTTGTTGCGAAGGAACGATTAAATGGTGGGCATTTCCTGCCGGCTTTCCTAGGCTTCCCTCAAGAATCTTCCGTCTATGAATACTGTGAAATCGTAAAACAGCACTGTTTTCCTTCCGAATAGATCCAAATCATACTTGGCAACTGTTCTTCTTACCTCAGCGTCGTTGTGGTCGAAAAGAGCTACTGCGAAGCAGTTTTTATATTGTTCATCTCATTGGGTGTCAACGATATCGGTATTGAATTAAGTCCGGTTTGAGAGGTGCGGTTTAATTGCTACGGAATTAGTCTTACACTGCTCTTGTGACAAGCTCTTATTCAAGCACAGAATTCTATTATAACTGGCTGGGTTTTAAATTCCTGTGGTGGTCAAAGGAAAAGACAAACAGAGATTCATTACCCTACTTTTGTGAGCGCTTCGCATAAACGCAATTGCACCTATTTCTATACATCGTTTAAGGAAATGGCCTTTCTTTCTTCTTAGCATGACAATTGTAAGTATAAGTGAAAGGAATTCTACATCCAACGCTGGTGAGAACCATTGCATTGTGCGGTTGTTCAGACTTCAGTATGATAATTGCTTGAACCAGACTGGCACGGACTGTGCTTTCTTTTAGAATTGAAAGCGCCGGTGCTTACCTAGCTCAATTTGTTTTCCAGTGACAAAATCAGCATTCTGGAATATCTTTGTTGTACCAACTATTTAGTTTTGTAACCTCCAAAAGTTCTTTTTTTTCGTCTTACAGACCCAGTGGACCCTTCGGACCAACTTCATCTTTAATATTTTTTGGACCAAGTCAGATTCTCACCTATATAAAACCTGAAGCAAAGGGTAAGATTCTTGAAGAATTTCACTGTTGCCTTACAGTAAAATTCTTTTGGAAATATGAAAAACAGAAGCACATATGCATCTAGCAATAATTATATCCAACCACATTACAAAGTGTTCCCTCTGTATGTCTAATGACGCAAAGGAAATGCGACAATACTCCTGGTTTTGATGGAGAGCCTACAGATTCGCACAGATTTTCCTAAAGGTACAGATTTCCATTCAACATCTAGTGTATCGTTCAATATATGGTTCGGAAAGGGTTTTGAAAGGTCTTTGAACGATCGATAGGAAAATGTTGAGCGAATTTTAATTAAGTGTCTGTTATTCGCTAAGTGGTTAAGCGCAGAAAATGTCGTGAACTGGCCTACTGCCCACAAATTGTTCGTTTTTCCAATTTACGAGGAGGACCGTGGGTTTCTTTACATTGCAACAGACACCGCATGCACACAGAAAATTTATCCGTTTTCTGCAAAATCGGCGCAACGAGATCTTCACTTTCTGTAGGGAACTACAGGCAATAATATCTATTTGAGTTCCATCCAAAGAGGTTGTTTTGGTTTATTTGATAATGTTAACCCAATAACTAACCTCTTCGTACATTAGCATTGAAACTCGATTTAGTTCTCGGGAGTACCGTAGGTTCTCCGTAGTTATCTTATGTAAAGTTTGATTGGTCTCCTTTAATTCCCCAATTTTAAACAACCAGTGGAACTACCTCCAAATGTCTTTTCCTTGTATGTTCAGTTATGTCCAGTGGTGGATCTTTTCCTTGTATGTTCAGTTATGTCCAGTGGTGGATCTTTCTGCTGCAGGGGAAGCTTGGAATTCGGCGAATCGCAACATCGCCGTTTTTACGATGTTTGGTCAGCCTAAGAGTTTTTTTGAGCACTGCGACGTGTCTGCAAAGTTCCTCGTGGACAAGGACAACTCTTGTTATTTTTTTCTTCTCTGCAATCTTTTTTTTTTGAGT
The DNA here is from genome assembly GCF_031761385.1 of Necator americanus. Classification (NCBI taxonomy): domain Eukaryota; kingdom Metazoa; phylum Nematoda; class Chromadorea; order Rhabditida; family Ancylostomatidae; genus Necator; species Necator americanus. The sequence continues at coordinate 17,848,288 of NC_087374.1, forward strand.
TTTCCTCTCTCATGTGAAAGTCCCTGTTCACATGTATGTCGAATCACTTCGTTCCTCGTTAATCTATATTGCTGACGGTGAATCACCTGAAAATCAGATGGTATATGCTGACGCTATCGCAGTTAGAGTGGCATGGTGCGCAAATCGTGCCGGATTATCACAGACTACCGCCATCATCACAGCAGTGGTGCGACGGCGACCACTACTTATGTTGACTAGATCACATCCAAATGCGCTTATGTCTATGCGACACAAGCTGCTCTATCGTTGCTGGTGGAACTGATGTTATATCTGTCTTTGCACGGAATATATTAGATTATCTACGTCCGAAGAAATCAGCGCACGTGATGCCGTAATTGAATTAGTCGCCATTTGAGAGTGGACAGAGCATCATATTTGAATTTTGCTGGTAATCAGATTAGACCGTGTAAAAAGTTGGTGGAAAAGACGATGAGATAGTTCTGGAGGATTGTGTTCTTGTGACTCTCCTGGATTTGTATACTTCATCTCTGTCCCGAATAGTTCTGAGTTTCTCATATCTTAGAGCGGCAGAACAAAGAATTCGGCAAAATTGTTGAAATCATTTTGCTCTTCGAGAGCAGATCCGAACAGCAACTTTCAAAAAATGCATGTTCCTATGGGAATAAACTACGGGAAATTGCGATAATTGCAGTATTTTCACTGTTTGCATGTCCTCAAAGTCAAACTGCCATGAAGAAAATAGAAAGATGAGGCTGTGATGCATCATTTTCTTATCTAGTCTTATTATTGTACCAGGAATTTGTGCGTGGATGTCATCGAGAAATCCAGAAAACAAAATTAAAGTACATCTGTCAACGGGACACAATTCTATCCGTCGGGATTCCAAGAGTAAGGAATGCGGGATGAGAAGGTCCAGGATCCGCCACAAACTTATGTTTCGGATATAGACAGCAAAAATATACTGGCCACTTTTTTTTCTTCTGTCTACAGAACGCTTTCAAACTGTGACTATCTGACCCCGCTGGGATTTTTCTTAAGTAGCTGTATACCTTGTGAGCTTCAGCAACAGGCTGGTTTAGAATATATCACGGCGCAACGCTGTCATCTTCGGATAAATTTTTCACTTAATCACTAAATTTTATCTAGATCTCTTGCCTAGCTTCCGTTCCCTTTTCCTATTCGCAGCAGGACACGGACATTCACTTCGCGAAAACAGTAGCAACAAAAATTACAGAATTATCGTTGTTGTCGACTGTTTTTTCGCGTAGGAAATACATCCTTTGATAGTTTATCCTTTTGTGTTGTTTACTTGCAGTAGTATTTCTGGATTCTTACTACTCGTGCTCTTGAGACTATTTGGATGTTCTTGTTGGGAGCAGAAATATCACTCTTCATCTCCTACACAGACCCTGTTGTTGATGTTTGTAATCCAGAGTACCCACGAAAACATTGAAATATTCGCGTGAACAGCATTGTGTGAAGTGGAATGTTGACTCTTTCTTTATCTAAATAGTGGTGGTTTTCCTTCCTCAACATACAAACAATTCATCGAGAAGTGCTGAAAAGTCTATTGGAGTTTTGAATAAAATGAATTCTCTTCGATGAACAGGATATTGACGAAAGCTAAGATAAGGATGCTTAGTCTGGATTGGATTGGATTTCTATTGGGTGAGTGCACTCTTTTTTAAAGTGCACAGTGTGCTGAGGTTTCAAGAGCACTCAATTTTGGCATGCAGCCCAACGCGCAAAGGTTACGTTTCCTTAATGCAGCAGTTTTCTTGTGACGTTAGCAGCCGCGATGCGAAGACGCTATTTGGGTTTGAAAAAAAATATTTTGTGCGGAATTGCGACGGGACAGTATGACTTCTTCGTTTCGATCTTTTTCCTTCTTTGATATTCTTTGAAACAACAGCGGATATAAGAATGTGGTGCTTGAAAACCGGTTTGCTGGATCCAAGAATTCGATTCCACTTCCCCGAAAGGTCTTTTCTATTACTTAATTGAGTAGATTCACTATCATCATTGTTGTTCTTTTCGATGCTACGGTTTCGACACGAGAACCTGCCAAAATTTGATTGTACGCGCATCCCTACAGGAGACAGGTAGCGGGTTCAGTTAGCCATTTGAAGGTTGTTGAGGAGTGCTGGGAAGTTGTTTCTTGTTGAACGGTTTTTATAGCATAAGAGTCGCATCATAACAGCTCCGCACGACCTCCGTGCCAGCAACGAAATGGCATCTGGTGTTTGGCGTATGAGTTCAGCGTAGTAGCGTACAGCGTTTTGATCCCGATCTGATATGTTTTTCCTCCGTTCGTTCGTTGTGAGAACCTCAACCACGTTGCAATGTTGATATCTAATGTTTTCTACCAATGTTCCTGATTAACCACAAAGATATGAGGAGATGAGTGAGATCAGAAGTCCGACGAAAAGCTTTAGAGTCGCCAAATTTGAAAAGGCATGTCAAGCAAGAAAATGTTCTGTAATATCCAGATTGGCTTTGAAACATGGATTGAATGCTTTTCGCAGATTTTTTTGCTACATTTCGTAGTATGTTCATCCAAAGATGTGGAGGCTTTTGGATTTGATATTTAACAATAAAATGCAAACTTTTGCATTTTGCTGTTGAAGGAAATTTGCTCTTCATTTTCATTCGATATAATTCTTCTTTATTTATTTATTTTTTTTTTGGACGGTGCTAGTGGTAATACTGTCATGCTGAGGACGAATTCTCGCTATCCTTCCATCGGTTAGCTGATGGTTTGAATTATGCACATGACTGGGAATTGCACATAAAAGTTTTTATTACTTCTTAAGTGACTAACCGTTTTTAATGACCTCATTTTTCCGCCCTTTTCCCGATGAACAACAATGGCGCCAAAGTGGTAATAGTATTGTGACTGATATATTAGTGATATCGCTCTTTCATATTATTCTTTGAAAAAAAAAGCTGATAAGAAACTATGTTAACGTTATTTCAGCGACTTTGGTCGTCGATTTAGAGGAGAGGATTTTTCTGCAAGAAAAAGAATCTCTATTCTCCCATCTTCTAACCACTTACTTCGCCCCTCCGACATACGCTGAGACAAGCGGCGCCGATGTTCTTGAGGTCGAGAGAGGTGTGCAGAGGAACAGATGATTTTACTTGTATCCCACTTGAAAGTACGTTTGAGGACGTACACACCATGTGATTACATACAACCCCGTACTTCCGGTCGGCCCTGTTCGTGTTAGTGTTTGCCGTTGATTTCACCGCTCTGTGCAAGAGCGTCACGTGCATACCGCGGCTGCTGCTGTGCAGTTACGGCGCTGGCTTCTTGTCGTTCGTTTGCGATATGTTGTACGAAGACGAACGGCGTGTTGCCGATTACATCCCGCCGTGAAAAATTCATGATACCTAGGAGAGAGAGAGAGAGCGATTGAACATCAACCATAATAGTTGGGAAACCTGTGGATTATGTGGAACAATTGTGCGAAGTACTCCTAAGGGTACCCATAGGGAAATTATTACGTTAGGATCAAACGACCAGGATTTCCTACATGAGAATTGCTCTAGCAAAACTACCTCTTTCTATGAAGCTCTAAAACATTATCTCTCCTCTGAAGCCGAAAGACTGTACGCTGCTAGCTGCCATTAGGAATATGATTAGACTTTCGTTTGTTTATCAAATCTTTAACCTCGACTCTTCTGGATTAATTGCGGCAAAATACTGATTGAATTATGAAGATCACCCACGTGATCATTCTTTTTCATTTCGCCAACGACTATTACTGTATTGGTAAAATCGTTTTTACTAGAAGATAGAAACGTATAATGAATTAACGAACTTCAAAATGTATCCATTTCAACGAAATGACGGACGTTGTTGTCGAAGCCAGAAGAAGGCGTAGTAAAATGGCTTATGGTGGGCACGAAGCCGCTATGTCTCACTACCACGTCACTAATTTAGCAATAAATATGGAACATTCTCTTGGGTCCATCGTTAATTACACATTGAGTCGTTCACAGTATACGGGGTGCAATTTTGAGAATAAATAGTCGAGACACGGACAAAAGTACGTTCGTTCTATAGTTGGACTCACATATTCTTCCTGTGTTTACTGAAAGTTTGCACTTTCTCAGTCGATTTTGAGTTGATAACTATGTTCGCAAGTACTCGTTCCCTTTCAAAGCTTTGGAAGATTTTGCTTAGTGCATCTGTGATGATATTCAGGCAGTTGTTATGCAATTATGCAATTTTCGTCTTTACCGAACGAACTCTCCCTGAACTTCGAGCGTCTCCACTTTCAACAGCCTCATTAGTCCATTAAAATGACGCATGAATATGAACAATCGCGACGTTTTCCATGCCACATGAGCGCTGTCATGGAAGCTGGAGGCTCCCTCTTTCTCTCTGGGAATGGCTTGTACTTTCCGTTCCCGTTCGTCCAGCTTTTTTGTCGAGAGTGCAATTGAACGACGGAGTGCTTTACAGCTGTGTCGTGCCTGCAGTCCATCTGCACAGTCTTTGGTCTCGTCGATGTTGCAATTCTGAGTGGAAAGTGCAGCTCGTCGGTAGTCGGACTGCTGGCTTTCAACGTTTCGTATGCATTTAATGATGGCGTCAGCGCACACTTACAATCGTATTGGTCACGCAACATATGCAACATTGAGGATGGGAGCAGATGATGCTGAGGAAGACATGTTATGTGGGTTTCAGATCATGAGAAGATCATGAGTTGGAATTTTTTGTTAGATTTCTCAACCAATAGCTAATCAGATAATCATGTTTGCATTATTAGCAGTGTAGAATTGGCAGGTTGTACAGGCGTTTTTTGCATTTGCTTCTTCCAGTTTATGCTTTCGTTGATGATGAAGAGCGCCCACATACGTCATTCAGACGGAGTGAGTGATGGTGACTGTTCTAGAGGAGATTAGCGTAGAGTTGATGTCATTCTATCCAGGGATAGATGCTCGAGAAGCACCGTAATTTGCATGGGCAATAAGCGGCTGGCAATTATCCAGTACATCACCACTGAGGAGGTGATTTATTTATAGAAGAATGAGGGTTCACATGCTCAATATCGGAAAGAAAGCTCTCCAGAGGTTGCAAGGAGGAAAGAGAAGCGTTCGAAGAATAATAGTAAACAAACAGTGGGAGTCACAAATAAAAGTAAATGCCAAATGAAAATTTTCGTGAAAATGAAATGGTATGCAATTTAACGAAGCAACACTAAAAGTATCATGCTCATTGATCCCTTCCTTCCCCTTTCACAAGATAGAAATGATCGATTTTAAATTAGAGGTACAACTGTAACTCTTCACATGAGCATTTGGTGATGCACCAATTGGACCGGTAAAACGTGCCAATTGCACCTCCAATTTCGGCAACTAGTACATTATAGTACACTTCGACAACCGAAATCATCATCTTGAACAGCTGAAGCTATGACCTGAGCGCCTCCGTGTATGAAACGGATGCTTGTTCTCTAGTAGCCTATTCTAAATTAAAAAGATAAAGTTCTAAAGTTTTCTTGCAACCTCTATGTTCAGAGATGACCGTTAATGTTTGCTCGAACTGAAAATGCTTCATATAAAAAACGCTAGAGAACTATTGCCATTTCATTCCGTCTGGTGGTTTTGAAAATTCGATGGCTGCAACCGTAAAGATTTACTCCTGTTTTTAACTCACAAAGGCTGAAGGCACCGAATTGTTAGCAACCACAGAAACACACGATAAGCAGAGCGCCTCATTTCACTGTTTTCCATTTTCTCTGAAGACACTCGAAGACGGTGTACATCTTGAGTGTTACTTCAATTCATTGCTTGGTGACGTTTGGAGATCTCTGAAAACTTACAACAATTTAGAGACAAATGTGAACAAATGAAAACAACAAACAACAACAACAGCAAACATCTAAAACAAAGGGATCCTCATCGGTGATGGTCTGGATGAAGATTAAGTAAGGCTGCTATTCTGAGTAATCATTTTTGCGTTGTGATCAAAGCTTCCGCACAAAGATCCTGAGAAAAGTGGCACTTTGGCTTGGTCTGTCTCTTTTTCGTTAATCTCTCATTCCATAACATATGATCAAGCACTCATTTTGAAGTTAGAAAAAACGATTACTTGGAAACCAACCGAATCAAAGAACTTGTGGCAACAAACTTGTGAGAATTTGCCAAAATTTGCACGTGAAAATATCTCCACATTTTACTTCCTTGACATCAACTCATTGCTCATTCCCATTCTCTTCTTTTGAAAAAATCCTGTGCATTCGAAGAATTGTTTCCTCTAATCTTTAGATGTTTTGTTCGCACGTGTGGGTCGAATCACGGCACGGATTTTAGATATTTTTTCTTTGTTAAATCCATGTATATGTCCATGGTGTGTTGGAGCGCTTAGATGGTAGTGTATTGGTGTGTGCGATGGGTAAGGTGACTAAGTGTCATCACCGCTGTTCCCATTCCACTGAGGTTTAAATGATGTCATCCGAGTTGGACACTAACACTCTCCAAATGACACTTTTATACCTTCTAACAAGCAGTCAAAAGGGAATTCACGTAAGAATGTTTGTTGTGAAATTATTGATAATGGCAAAGAAACCTGGATTGTGGAAGGCTAGGAAACCTAGGGAGTTTTTACTCGTTCTGTCTTTCTCGAAAGGTGCACTAGAAGTGTTTTAAGACTTACGGATTTTCATCTCCGATGATTCCTTAGGAAATTTTGAGCGTTGTCAGACATGGATATCCGCTAACATCTTTTACGTTTCACACTATGATCGTGGAAATCGCAAGACTTCAACATTCTATTCAAAGAACTTCACATCTCTCGTTTCTCTCTTTTTGGGTTTATCAACCCTAGCACGCTCATTTCGCAGAACGCATACGATACTTCCCTAAATGTATCCCTTCGTAAATGCTAAAAACCTTCCCTTTAGAGATCTCTTAAAAAGTAAGTTGGGCTCTCGTTGGATTGCACAGCGCAGCAGTGGCACGGACGTTTGCTTCGGGGTGCATTGCCCACGTGCTTGATTGAATTTAAAGCGGCTCCCAAAAAGTGTGTCTTAGACGCGTTTTGGGTGGTCGTTTACGATCGTCGTCCTACGCCTGGCGTGATCTTATACATGAAGTTTTTTTTTTTATTGTAAGTGTCGCTATTGCGCTAGCAAGGAGTTGGCAGCAAACGGTGACAGTTTTCGATCACATGACGAGGGCACACATCTCCGCCTGGAGCCAGCTGTTATCAGTTCTAGCATTCTGCAACATTCCATATGCCAAATTACAACGATACCGTCACAAATCATATAGACAATGAGAAGGTGATAAGCGCAACATGTGCTAGACGATTAAGGGTGCTGTCAGACTTCACCGTGTAGCAAAATGAAGCGATTGTATTTCGAAATCGGACATCACTCGATTTGAAAAGAGGTCCTACGATGATATCAGCGTCATTTAATTCGTTCGAGAAATCAAGCAGAAGAGGAGAGAATAAACCACGAAAAAGGAAAGCTCTGATGGTTTTGCTGTGCACCACCGACCGAAGGGTACCGAGCATGCGTCCCTAAAATGATAAGCGCATATTCTTGAGACAATGAGAAGTATTGAATGTCTTCGTATGTATGTAGTGAATGCTAAATCTAATAAGCGTATATCACTAATACCAATGATATCATGCTTTGATGCTAATAGGACGATTCATAAACATGTGTATGATGTTTGATTCTCTTAAGGTTCAAAAGTAAAAATCCGGAAGATCCGAATGAGGTCCCAGAAGGTTTTCTGTCGGATGTGAATAAGGTAAGGCCGTCCTCTCTCTCATCTTTTTTTTTGCTTCTTTTTTTTTACCTTCTATCCATTACTCTTGTTTATCAACTATACTTTCACAGAAATCATACGCGCTCACAAAAAAATGGGCGCTCATTATTAAATGCTAGCTTATTCATGGAAAGGAGGATGTGATTCGCTCTAATTTGTCTTTTATTTTTGTTTCCTTAAATGCAGTACACCAATAGGAGTCTATTTCTGAACGCCCATTTCAGCCATGAATTGAAGGCAGTTAGCCAGTCTGCCCGTCCACTCCTCTCGTCCACTGCCCAGCAACTGAACATCCCCAAACACTTTCGCATCTGGTGCAGTGATGGAATGTGGTTCATACTGTAACGAAATCAGCTGCATTTGCACTTTTGTGAGAAATTTCGACAACGTGCTGACTCGACCCACAGAAAATTCCTCAAATAGAGCCCTGTGCACCTTGCACTCTAGTTGTTCCGTCTCCGATTGGGAAGGCGGATGCATAGTGACCGGACCGAACGCCAACGCGGCTACTTGAAGATCTGAACGAGGTAATTATGCCGAGCAGGGCTAGAAACAGTCCCTTGCGCTGCCAAGTACGGTTTTTTTCGGAACATTTGATGGAGTTCGATGTGAAGCGCGATTTGTTGTCATCAACTACCAATTGCGACGGCCCTGCTGCACAAACATTGGCTATTAAATGCGATATATTGCGGTTTGTGTGTTCGTTCCCTTGTGTGGGAGAGAAGCGGCAGAAAAAGATGCAGCGTTCAAACGACGTCGTCGGCCGTTAGATGCAGCACCGGCAAAGCGCGTGATTTTCTGCTGCTGCATAATGGGGCTATTTGAAGAATTGATGCGAAGGATTGCTCGATTTGCTAATGGAAAAGGTACCAAGAAGATTGATTAGCACATTGGCGCTGAAATGATGCTCTCTCTATAATGTTAGAAAGAAATTAATTTTGAAGAAAACGCGACAGAAAAAATGAACTGAACGTTTTCAATCATTAAAATGCTGCTTATGAAGAACTGAATAGAAAGGGGTATCATTCTTTAGCATTTTGATGGGGAAAACCTGGGAAACATGTAAGTGGTTCTGATACAAATTATCTGGCTAAATCATGAGGAAATAAGAGCAAATCTTTCAAAATTCAGTGGGAAATAAAATCTGATTCCTTGAAATGGACGTAGTCTAATAATGAAAATGCCTTAAAAATAGGTTTTTCTTCAAGAAAGTTCCTCTTCCGGCGAAGCTTCCCGGAATACAATTACTTAGGACTGATACGACTTAATATTTGCCGCTTCTTGTACCGCTTAGGTATTACGCGAGTTTGCTTGTAAATGAAGAGGTTTTTGACGCTATCGTACATATTTCGTTTGCAGCTGAACAGGAATTAATGCTTTCATAACAAACTCTGATTCCTTAGCAGATTGCCATTTTCGAGTCGCACTCTCGCGCCCTTATCAAGTTCGTGTAGATCCGTTAGTTCAGTAGCACCATGGAGCGCTGGAAATTATGAGTTGGCGGCGAAGAATACTTCAGAGGTCCGGCTTATACAAATAAGCGCTATTAGTTCGGTAGCTCATCATGATTTAATAACAATTGTGCAAATAAATTTACTAAGTTCCTTGGGTGGGAGTTACACCATTTGAGATGCTAGAAATTAACTAATTGAGAACTTGAGGGGCTCTAAAGAAATCATAACTCATAACGAATTTATTCCGATTTTTTTTTGTTGAATCCAACGAAGACATGCTAGCATAGCTGTATGGTGACTTGGTCACTACTTTTCAGGATTCTCTTACGGTACTCTACAATGTGCTCATTGATAAATCCATCACTAACTCAAAAGTGTACGATCGTTATCAGTTTGAACGGGTCGGCTACTTCAGTGTTGATCCGGATACGGTGCCTGGTAAGGTATGTTCTACTTTACTTGAACGAATTCTAGTCACATTTGGGCCTACATTTGTTTTTACCGCATTGTTTTTACTAAACATACCATAATGTTGCACTTTATCGTGTCGCGCGTGCACACATTTTGCCTTTCGCCAACATACACACATACACTTGGACACACGGGCGTTACCCTGTGATTTTCCTGCAAAACTTGCTCGTCGCCTCGTTGCAACAAAACGATGACGATCGTGAAAACCCACACGATTTTATGGCCATAAGTTCGTGCTTTGTGCTTGTGACGTGGGCAGGTGAGCGTGGAATGTTCGAGAGGCTTATCACACAGTTCAAGTGCCCTGTGGACGTCACTGACTGTGTTATAAAACTTTGTGCATCTGATTACAAATTGCAGCAAGGTCCGTGCAGATGTGATTCAAATCGCAGTGACGCACGCTGCAAGCAATGTCGAGGTCATGTGATCTGATCAGTGGACGGGTTGTCGGTGCTCCATAGATCAACAAGACCAGAACTATTTCAAACCAAATATTCGAGTATCAAATATAATATCAAAGTATGTAGTGCATTTAGAGAGATGAAATCTTAAAAAGAAATTTAAAAGGCTAACAAGGACAGTTGTTGCAAGAAAAAAGTCACAGCGAGAAAAATGTCCTCTCATTCCAAAGTTATCAAAGGTCCTAGAACTACAGTTTGTAGTGTGAGATGATTGTAGTATGTGAAAGTACTTAATCAAAAATTTTCTCACCGCGATTCGTAAATAGAAAGACCAAAAAGAAGAGAAACGGGTCCAGTAATATGGCTGCACTTCAGCTGTAACATAACTACCGGATAACCCGATGGAATCGCTGTTCGCGTAATGACGAGAATGAAATATGAATATTTTATGCATTTCTCCTCCTTTGACACATTAGTTCCCCGTTGTACAGTATACCAGAGAACAGATAGTTTTTCAAGGTGAAAGAACGTACTCGAATTGTAGCAGTGCTAAAAAGGACATTTTTTCACTAGAAAAGGAATAGAGTACTCCTCGCTTCCACTCAGACCTGTTTTTTTTTCATCTTTTTGCTTCCGATGACACGCCTGCTACTGTGAGACTACCAAAAAGAACGGCAAGAAAATTTCATTTTTACCAAACATTAATTACTGGCTACTGATTTTGCCTCTGTTTTGCAGTGTGCATGTACGATAGATGATCTTTGATTTCCATGTAATTTTCCCCTGCAGAAATGAGCAGAAAAAAAAAAGAATTTGCACTTTCTTCTCGTTAGCGTTGAAACGAACGCTAGAGTATCACCAGTTCCACCGATCACATTGCCTTTTTGCAACTGGATTGTTTCAATTGCACTGCACACATATTTTTCTATCACTTTCCTCCTCAGCTCTCAGTTGAAAGACAAAATGCTTTGGAATGACGAGATTTATTTGCTAAAGGTGATGTCAGTGGCAGCGACAGGTTATCGTGCATGCGAGCGGGAACCTCGTGGCTTTCTATGTGTGATGAAGCATCAGCCGGAAGCTAACAAGATTATGCTGGCGCCGCCACTTGGCGCCGACATTTGCCTTGCTCATCAGTAAGATAGCAACTGTATCTCATTCAAAATTGCACACGATTGCTGACCTAGGCGGTTTTTTTCCCACTGTTCGCTGAAAACTTCACCGAAAGAAGAAGTAGACCTGACCACGACGAGATCAAGTGTACTGGCAGAGAATTGATGATGACGAGAGATGTTATCGGATTGATATCAGGCCATTCGAGGCACCCATAGCGGCCGTGACCTTTCTTTAGGTTATGTAGAGATCGGGATATGTGTTTCTGTGAAGAATGTTGATGATCGAAAATGTGCGTCTCTCTTACGGAGTGGCCCTCCACAACCTCTAATTATCGGCACGCATCCTCTTTGAGCATCCCATTTAGCGAATACTGCGATTACTATCTGCATCCATAATCCACATCAGGTCACAAGGCGCTTTGAGCAACGGAATGAGCAGAAGACGCATGGTAATGCAATCGCAACTTGAGTGAGATAATTTCAATTTAAATGAAGTATGTCATAGTGAAATAAACATAATGGTCATTTCTCTCATTTAGATACTAATAGGTACTACTAATAGTCTACGTTTTTGATTTCCTAGATTAAAAAAAAAAACACTTTTCCGAAGAATGCGAAAGATCAAATGGGCCGTGAAAAACATGAAACTTTTCAAGAAGAAATCGAATCAAGTTTCCATCACTCTTACATTATTTCCGTCTGCAACAAAAAAAAAACGAAAAAATTTACGCGTGATATAAGGGGAACGAGCACTTCAATCAGCCATTTCTGTTGCATGTTGCTACGTTTGTTAGAGGCTTCAAGAAAATATTTTGTTGCATATAGCTATGCTATATGCTTCACGTTTGCTTTTCTCTGCAGTTTTTTCGGATCATTTAGGTGCCTGCAAGAACTTATTGTTAATTTAAGGAACCACAAAAGTGATTCGTGTTGGAACAATAGCAGGAGGAACAAATTTTTTTGGATGACTTACAATTCCACGGCGACTGTTTTTTGACTGGTTATTTCTACACTTAACATAACGGAACAACAGAGTGTTTGAGTTATTTTGTCGAGCACACACCAAGGTCTGATATAAATTCCCCGGGCGCCTACTGTGACTGCTATTACTACGGCTGTAGGCGGTGTGCTGCATGAGAACCAAACAAAAAGTGAATTGAAGGTGCTAAGGACTAACACAATCGTAGGTTAAAAACTGCGGCATTGCACCATTCGAAAATTGCAACAAACCGGTATCTTCTTTGCGCCCAGTTCCAGCTACCACCTACGCCTAACCACACCCCGACAGAGGTTTGTGTTGCAAGGTCACTGCGAGGCGAGTAAGAAGCGGGCGCAAGTCAGTTCATTTGAGCTGCGTGTACACACATACGCATTACTTGACAGAGCAGAACGATGAGTACCACTAATCGGCTCGGGCAATTATCAAAAAGCTAGAAGGTCTTTGCTCGCCTCACAGATCCGGGGAAGCCCGCATCTACACTATTGAAGAGTGTGTAAAACAGCCGCGCCAGCGTGGGTGCCTCGTGCAAATTTGTAGCGCAGTAGCCATCAGGAGATCGCGCGACGTCTGCATTGTCGAAGATTGTCATAAATCATCACATGTGACGCGCGAGCGAAGACCCTCAGCACAAGAGAACGCTCGCGCCCTACCTCCTTTGGCTGCTCCCGGTACTACAGCGCGGTGTTTCTCGTGACACGCAGCAGCGAAATTTTTTCGTCGTCATCGTAGTCGTCGTAGGTATTCACCAGCAGCAAGTCAGCTGATAGCAGCAGCGTGTTGGTGCGATCTTTCCACACCGCGTGCGATTCGTCACTTTTACTTTTCGACGACGACGACACACATATACACGGGACATAGCGTCGATGTTGAATTTCTCCTTTCTCTGTTTTCAGTTATTCCAATAGTACATTCCACTCACCCAGTACGTGCAAACATAGATCCCACAAGAATCAAGTGCTTCATTTATTCACAACCGCGTTGTAAGTACTATTTCTCTAATTTGGAAGAGAAGTAGTTACTTGAGCTGCGAAGAGTACCAAGTAAACATCCGAAACATTGAGGAGGAACCTTGCCATGACCAATAATCTGCTTGGCTATCAGGCTTTCTTATTGGCTCAAAATCCTTATTGTGAGAACGAAAAACTAATTTTTAAAGCATGGCTAAAGTGACGATTATTTTTTTCATCCGAGTAACATGACTCTGCTTTCCTTTTTCTGGATATGCTCTACGAGAGAGTCAATCAATGGTCATAAAAAAATGGTAGATGACAGAGTTCAGTGTTTTGTGTTTTCTGAATGAAAAGGACTATGCACCCTTCCGTCCTACCTGTTGATTTGCAACCCTCTTTCATCTACAGGAGCCAGATGTGGTCGTGGAACGAAAAGAACGCGCGCGATCATACTTCTAGATTGGAATGCGGGTGGGGTCGCCACCCGTCCAACCGGCCGTAGCAGCTCGTGATGTCTCTAAGTCGGGACATCAAGAAAGCGAACGATGACTCAGAAAAGAATGAACCGAGACAAACCGCTACTGACATCCCCACACCCCAAACTACAATAATTCCAACGTGTATATACGGTCGTATGTAGCTGTTTGCCTTACAGCATCGACTCACGTGCACATTAGCGCGTCACACATACGCAGCATATTATTGGCTTGATACGGTATAACAAATTTAATTCAACAACATCAGCTATATAGCTCGCAGCACTGGTATTCGTAGTTGTTGCAAAAAGGTGCTCTCGTCAAGCACATCGACAAATTTGAGAAGCAGATAGGTCAAATACTTGAAGAGAGCTTGAAATATTGGAAAACAACTAATCTCATCACCAACGCTCATGCATTACTTCGCAATTATTGCTTTAAGTGCTTGGTCGCAAGATGTCAGCTATGGCCGCTGTAGCTGCACGATTAATGAAATTCTTTTCACTATATTCTTTTCACTCGTTCGCGCAAAAGCTGATTGGCGTTCGTCTTCAGCGACGCACGAATACGTACTTTTGCAGGAGCTAAGACTTCCGACAAATCTGCCGCAAGCAAACAGGTAGTCGAATGCTGTCAAGCTGTATGCTGCAGTCATTAATGTGCAAAAAACTAGAACATTCTAATTATTACCTCGCTCATGTCTTCAAATAAAGTGCAATTATCCAGACTGTCGTTCATGGAATCGTTATTGAGACTGTTTTTCTATTAATTTGAGTGCTTACATTCTTATTCTGTAGAAATTCCCCGAACAGCTTTATAGAGTTAGTTGTGTAGGAGTCGTATAGAGTTTTCTCGAATTTCTCTATACTATTATTGCGAGTAAAGAACGCAAGGAAAACACTCGTTGTCGCAACCTTCAGCGTTGTCCTACTCCCTAAAACTGCAAAACTACAGGAAGAAATGTAGGAATTCGACTATTGACAGCACATGCTCTTCTCGTCAAAGAGAAATGACGTGATGCACGTGAATCGTTGCTGACCGTTTACATGGCAATTAGCATTCACCGTTTATGGTGCCCTATAAGTGTTCACCTTTTTTTTTCTTTTCGGATACTTGTCTATTCCATAGACAATGAACGAATATGTATCAACGTGAAATCAGATGACGCAGATCAGACATGAAGTGAGTTACATATATTGTAGAATTTCCCGGAAAACTGTTGGAGTGCGATTTTTTCTCAGGAATAAATTGTTTCAAGAAATGGAAGAAAATGATTTCTCCACGTAGGTATTGTTTCACATAATATTCTGTTAATTTTTACAGTACTCCATTCCTCCAAGAAGGCGCTCATTCGAGAAGCCTAACGGAGACTTTAGAGATGTTCAATGGTAATGTTCTGAAAACGAGATGACTGGAACGTCCAGGTTCCAGAAACTCCTTCCGATTTCGTTAGAAATCTAGTAGAAAAAAAAGATCTAAGAAATAGCTTATTTACCATTTTGATTTTGTTTCAACGACATTTAGTTTGATTGAATGGTATTTTTTTTTTGGACTGCATCGTAGTTCTCAGGAGTAGCAATATTCTAACTTGTGTTTCACTCCATCTTACAAGTAATAACTAAACCGTTTTCTGGATCTTTCAGATTTTCTCTATAAACTGCCTGCTTTTTCTTAAACATCTTGCTCTATATGATCCACTTTTTCACGAAGTAGCTGTTGTTAGAAACTCCCGCATTTCCGAAACCAATTGGCCAAGGATGACGAAGAACTCCCAAGTCAAATTCTTCCTCATCTTTTTCTCCTCTTCCACCTCCCCCACCACCGCAGTGAGTCAAATCGCAAGCGAACGCTTACACACGCGGAGTGTGCGCTCGCGAACACAAACAGGCCATGAACGCGGCATTTATCATACGAAGTGGTTCTGGCCGGGCGCATTCCTTTCGTGTTTTTCGACCGCTATGACTCAGTGCATTGGAGTGCATTCTTTTGCATCCGTGGGGCAGCGTTGTTGTACTTGAGGCGATGAGACAGTGGCCGATAATCGTGCGTTTGAGAAACACATATGCGCACGCACAGAAAAGAGCATTCAAAGCGAGCGATATTGACAGCATGTAGTGCACTTGTGCTGCGCTGGGTATGATTGTGCTCCTTATATGCATACATTCGCACCAAACATAATGACACCACATCCACATCCTAAATGAAAAGCATCTAGTTAGTCGTTGCTTGTAAAAGAAGTGTTCCAACACTTGCAAGTGTACTTTGATATGATGACACATACACTTTGCCTTCAGTGTGTCTCTGGCTCTGTCGAATCGATTTACACACTTCAATTGTTTAAAGAATTCGGAATTCCCAAAAACAGTGGTGCACGTAGGCGATTATAATTGAGTTTACTGCACTTTTCTGTGTTAGATGAGCAAATCGGTTCAGTAGGTGTCGAAACGGTTGATGAACGATTATGTGAGGATAATACACTCCCCCACCTCATTAAGTGAATACCAGATTCATCTCCGTCACGAGTTCAGCTAAGATTAACTACTGTAAAGCAGTAAGCTCAGATTCTATCAACATCCGTAATTAGAATGGACCTTAGGAGACGAAAGTGCAACTCGACAGATGGAAAAAGCTTGGGACAGAAAAAAAGTAGCTCTACGAATTTGCAAGAAGCACGTGTCTTTTTTTCTTCTCTCTCCACATCAACCATATAGTCTTGGTTAAACCACGCAAAGACTACTCGTTCGGCCATAAATTCCGCTTCTTTGTTCCCTTCACTACAGTTAAACTCACCTCTGAACGCTACATTTAGGTCATCAGATGTTTTTTTTTGTAGGATTCGACCTGAGTAATTTTCTGCTCTTTTCCAGGTTGTCTTCAATCGCACTGTTCTGTTGAAGGAGGACGCTGGCAAGAGCTAATTCGATTGCTTCGTTCGGTTGCTACTTTTCTCTCTTTGCGTCTTGTTATTCGTTCTTTGCTCTTCTCTAGGTGTTTATGTGCATTTTCACGTGGGTATAGATCCGTTTTGAATAAAAGATTACGGCGAAAGTTCGGCTAATTGTTCATAAAAGCGCGTGGGATGTCGCTGGATGCGTTGGCAAAAGCGATGATGCCATGCATCCAGGAAATCACGTGCGTTGCTCAAGCGCTCAAGAGATCCAGCTGGCTGGGCCGCTGTCGGTGTGGGCGCACGCACATGTGTGTACAGCAGGAGAGGAGATGCGCGACGGTTCATGACAACTGAAGGATCCGGATTCAATATTCTGGATCCGACTTAGCATGACGGTGACATTGAACGTGGAGGTCTTATGACACTATCACGCGTCCCGCTAGCATTGTTGCGGCGAATGTGTTAATCGACTAGCGTTCCGGTTTTCAGCGCACATGTTTTTGCACTCATGTGAAGTTTGCAAATTCCAGTCAACCCAATGTAATGCACGTGGCCCGTGCGGAATTATTCAAGCTGCAGAATTCTCGTTGAATATTCGTCCCTGTTATGTTGTGTGAGTGTGTGTGTTGATGGTATTTGTGTGTTTCTGTCTGCTATAGCAGAATTGGCGCCACGGGAGATGTTTGTTTTGTGATTTGGCTACTTATCTGGTCACCTCTTCAAGTAGTACTTTGGACCCCGTCCCTCTTCTAAGGCTGACACTGACGTGAGAGGCTCCGCAGCGTTAAGCAGCTGCAGCGGCTCGCACTCTCACTCGGCGAATTGCTCAACGACGCGCTTAGAACTACATCTGTCGCGCCGTTCCTTCGTCGTCGCTGTTCCTCCACCCATCGCCGCCTGCACCATAGGGCAAGTCCCCTCGGGGCTTAGCCAGCGACAGCAACCAACGATCGATCCGTCGTAGCTGCGGCGGGCCGACTTGGGAAGGAGACGTTTGTCCGTGTCTTGCTGGCCAAGAGCCAACGAAAAACACGCAGCAGCACACGCTGCCTCTGCCCTCCTTCGTAGTCTTCTTGCCTCCTCCTTTGCCTGGTGCGCTATTTAGCCCACTTCCGCATTTCTCTAAACTGAAGGCCACATCATTCTGCAGCGCAAACTCTTCGGAGGGGATTGGCCTCTTCGTTGCAGAACGAAAAATAGTCGACGTCGAGTGAACGCTGGGAAATAGTTGTGGCTTTTGTGACTAACTGAGCTAAAAAGAACAAAGAAATGAGTACTCAAATAGTAGTCTTGCATACAAAATGTCTGCATACTTGGGCAGTTTACCGAACTCAGAGACGTGAGAGACTAGTTTTCCTTGTAATTGATGTTACACACGCATCAATTACAAGGACACACACACACACGGAACCAATCGCAGAGTTAAAAATAATTTGTGATTGAAAGTTTATATTAGCGTTCTGGTGGATACGCCACGGCTTTTTCAACCTCTGATTAGCACCGATGTGAACAAGCAAGGGCAAATCAGAATTTGCGGACGAGATTTAGTCGATTATAACTTCAACCATTCCACTCTTGTTACATATCGTGAGAATTCTTGTCTCTCGTTTGGAGACCAGACAAACTGTATCCACAAGGAATGTTTGTCTATGAACTCGAGATTCGAATATCGAAAGCTAGGACCATCAATAACTATGTATCAGAGCTTGTGCAACAAACAGGTTATTTTCATCTTTATTTTTTTATTAGAATTGTGTGGAACAAGCAGCTCTCGACACTCCAACGATATGGCTCCTTTGTACGATAAAATACATAATAGTGTGTTCGAAACCACATACGTGCCACCCCAATACATTATACATAATCGTAATTTTCTCATCATAAATTAAACTTTTTACAACTCGCAAAGACAATACGTTACTATATCATCTGTGATAGAGTGAGCAATTTGTCAGCGCGCGCGAGATGGCGGCGGCGATCGCCAGGAGCGTTTCTGAACTAAGTTCCCCAACTTATTATTAGTAGTATATAATAAACTTCAGCATATATTTCTAGCATGGAAAGGAAAGATTGAGAGGCGCAAAGATCAGCTGTTTTGCGAAGACGGATGATTCTAGGGCACGCTTTAACACAATACATTCAACGAGTATATACGTATCAATTACTAATAACTCCCAATAAACATGTATATAGCTTAATAACAATCTTTGGGGTCGTACTTACACTGGGTCGAAACTGGAGAAGAGCTATATGTACAAGCGAGAAGAATGAAACGACAATTATTAAAGGACGCAAGCAAGCGTTCAAAAGGGAAGATATACGTGATGAATATGTACAACAAACAATCAAACAGAAACTTTCGGCACAGGGAGCTGTTTCAGAAAGAGTTGAGGGTCGGGACTTCGCGAGACGAGGACGAGAGACAGACGCACTCTGTGAGCAAGGCAACATACGAAACCGGGGTTGACAAGGCGCAATTTCCCAGAACAAAAGCGAAAATCGCGCAAGCTCATTGCAGGACACATACATGGACTGTGCAGACGTCTAGTACGTCGCAAGTGGACACTCATCTACCATGGGAGGTGACGGGGTCGTCGTTCCGTAGCCAGAAGAACCCGACGAGTGGGCAGACGCGGTGCACATCGAACCTAGCGAGTCTTTTCGGTCCGGTTGTGACACCATATCGTTAGATATTGATGTTAGTGGTGACGCGGTGGCGGTTGTTGAAGGCGACGACGTGCATTGGGCCGGTAATGGGGCCACGGAAGTCGACTGACGCGGTTGAAAGGGATAGCGCCGGCATGGCGATCCAATTGGTCCGCCGGTAAGCAACCTGGGGTTTGTGGTAAACGGCGGAACCTGAAACTACTAAAATTAACGGTATTATTAGCAATATCTACTTTTTTAATACTTATACTGAATTAAAGGATTGATTCAGGTGAACCTGTTACAGACAACTTAAGATGGAGAACAACCACAATCTCCTAGAAATTGTTCACCAAAAATCTTAGGAAACACCAACCTCTGGATGTGGAACTCGCTCTAGTGTGGCTCCTTCAAATATTGCTGCTGAGTTTGTAGACGACGTGATTGCAATCGTATTGTTACTAGTTGAAGGGTTCAACAAGAATTGATCCGAACGCGTAACCGTTAGCGGAACTCGTGGATGCGAATGCATCTGCGCTTCTGTCACAAGACGGTCCGGAACACTTGCCAATTTGTGCCTCCCGGCATTCAATTCGTTCTTAGCTGCACCGTTCACTTCGTCTGGAACCTGCATCCATGGGTGCTGCAGAATATCCTCCAATGTTGGTCTGTCGCCGCCCTCACGTGACAAACATTTTCGTATCAAATCCTTGCATTCTGTAATTATAGCAATAACCAAATGCACACTGCTTATTACTAAAACTATCTTATGAAATTCAAAAACCGAAACTATCCAAATACCTTACCTTCCGAAAGTTGATTTCGCCATTGCAGATGTCCGGTACAAATCTCCGAATCCTTACGGAACGGAATGTCACCACACACCATATCAAAGAGAAGTATACCGAGGGACCAAACCGCAGCTTCGAGACCATCGTAGCGCGACTCTTCAATCCACTCGGGTGGACTGTACACGCGAGTACCTGCAACGGCAACAGACGAGTTACTTAAGAGGTCCACGGTTTTGCAAAATGACAATGATTTGTATGTGTTTCTCGGAGTGGACAGCTAGCCCGCTTGCAAATTCACGTGAGAGCAGTGAGTCATGGAAGAGAGATGATGATGTGAGAAAAATTGCATTGGTGCAACTGTGCAGTTACCATCGCGAAGTAACAAAAGAACCTGGCACGAACTGTACCAAAAAATATACTCCACTTATTTGCACCTCGATATTGAGGCGTGATGAGTGCAGCCGTCATGACCACAGAAGTGGTGAAGGACAGCAGCTTTTGCACTTTACTTGCAAAGCGAAAAATAATAAGAGGATTTTGGACAGGCGTGCGAGTGCAAGAATGGTCGCGCGGGTCGGAGGAACCGGTCCAGACGTCGGCTCCTGGTAGTGCCAGGGAAATGTCCGCCGTCTCCACTGCGCAATGATCGTCCTTTACGTGCGCGATCTTGAGCATCAGCACGAAAACCTGCACAAAGTGTTGTCAGGTAATTAGGCGCACTACTTGGCCTATACCTAACCTTGCACAAGCGCCAAGCACGTAACCTCCACCATTAGATTGCCTTGCCCTCGTGCTCCTTCCATTCAGGCTGCGCCTCTACTAGTGCACGGGAAATCTTACACGACCAACAGGCTGGTTTTCGGTGTCGGATTACTGGGAATTGGGGACCCTAATAATCGTTCAAGAGCGGCAGCAATAGTAGCTGCTCATTCAAATTCAAGTGTTCTTACCCTATGTCTGTATTGAGACTGTCGGGCGCAAAAGGAATGTGACCAAAAGTGCGAGCGCGAATGTGTTATCCACTAAGCAAACTAGCGTAAATCACATCGATTTATCCGTACAAACCAAGAATAATGCTACATTTTTGCTGTCTTATCCTCTATAAATCACAAAACTCAAAGCATCCTCCCTGCTTATCAATAAAAATAAAGTTATGTTGAGTGACTGTACTTCCCGTTTGTCGCTAAGCTTCATACGTTGAATCAGACGATCTTAATTTCTGAGGAGTCCTCTTCCACTGCTGTCATTCAAAACTCAACAACTGGCTCTTTTCCAACGGAATCTTCATCCGCACATCTGCACACATGAGCTGCGTAATGCGTCATATGGGTGTCAAATTTCATTGAGGTCCTTCAGACACCGAACAAACACGCACTAAAGGTAGTAACAGAATTCGCACATTGGTGAGGGAAGGGGTGGAAGGATTTCGTAACATCTTTCGCGCAATGATGAACCTTGTCACAAGCCACTATACGTATTGTCAGCGATGTGCTGCAGTCTGGCAAACTGCCAGCCGCTCACTCATTGACTCATTCATCCTAGGCCCCGCGCAACGATGACTCGTAGGATGCTTTATAGCTTTGAGACGAGATTCAATGCGTTGAGTGCAAACCCATCTGGCGAAACAAGCCAATTTCAGCTATTCATTTCCACTGGGCAAGTGGCGAAATGCTGGGGCTGCCACTTCTCTCTGGCCTATTAGCAACCGCTACTGCCGAATTTCGCTGATTTCGGCTGCAACCAGAGACTTGTGGATCCCCAGAATGGTCGCTGCAGCAGCGGACAAGTGCGGGGTCGCCCGGGTGGTGGCGTATCTTGGCTTGAGCGGTAAACAACTGGGTTGAGGTCAACGGTCAGCAGGTTTCTCGCCGGTTCTAACCGGACAACGGAGGGGTTCTTTGTGTGAAACGCACAGAATCTTTCGGTTGTCCTAACAAAATCAAGTGATGGCAGCAGCGATTACATGGCAATATGAAGTCATCCTTCTGGGTTGAAAGACCTGGCAATATGAAGTCATCCTTCTGGGTTGAAAGACCTGGCAATATGAAACCATCCTTCTGGGTTGAAAGACCGCGTGACATGTAAGCAACTAAAACACAAAAGCTTTAGAGATATGCGAGGCGGCGCGTTTGTTGACATGACATGAAGCGAACACTCGCCGCCAGTCCAATTAGCGTTCCCTCAAAGAAAACACCTCACTTGGCGACATGCCAGTTTTCCTACTTTGATAGTAAAGGAAGCGAGAAGGGGTATGCTTCCGGAAATGTTTACATGAACATTACACCCCTGCTAATAGTCAACTTAGTAGGACTCATTCCAGAAGCTTTTTCTGCATGAATTTAGGAAGATTATATCAAAGCAGTTGTTATAGTGTTTGCTATCTCGACAAGCTAAATGGCCATTTAATCGTTCCTCTCCCAGGCTTGTTTACTGTGGCCGGTGCGCAGTCGGTCACCTCACCTCGCTCATTCGGGTCAAAAGCGAGTGTCACGTGGTGCCTCCTTTCCTCGCGCAGACGAGGTCAACGCGCGGGAAAGTGGCCACGATTTGGCAAGGAGCCAACCGATGCCGCCTGGCGCATCGCCAACACTAACACACCCTCACCGCGCAACTCGAAAAGAATGCAAGGCGGGCTGTGTGGTGACCGACCTATTTGCGCTCGTCGCGTTCTCTCCTGCTGGTGCCAACTGAGGTACAAGAATTCCTACAAATACTCTCGCGCATGCCCGGCGCATAGTCCAAAAGAAAGGACGACCTGCCGGTATCACGGAAGTGACTGCAGAGGCGAGAGAGAGACCTTGGTACCAGTCAAGACGATCGCCAAATTGATTACTTAACGGAGGTGAACATATTCCGACGTTGAGATGACTTCCCGTACTTCGCAAGATTAGGACAAGAACAATTCCTCACGAATGTGTTCGCATAACGTAAAATCAACGTTGAGGATACATAAAAAGTGTATTATTTCGAAATTATATACAATTGAAACTCTTTTGCCCACGGTGCCTCTTGGCTTGGCTTCGTTACTGACAAACCGGAACCTTCCTAAGGTTACGCAACGTCAGCGCCACCCCAGTGAACAAGAAAATGCACAAGCCGGCCGCAAAAGCACATGACTGCAATGTAGCCGCGTCAAAGTGATCGACTGATAGATAGCAATCCACGAGAAGATAAGCAACGCTAAGAAAATACTGTTGCTGAGAGGAGTATTAGGGTATTAGTCGGTGGGCAAGTAAGCAAAAAACAAACCTTCGAAGTCGGTGTATGGTCCTTCCTTGTGAAAAGCGCCTGATCCAAAGTCGATCAACTTGACCAGGCCATTCTTCATGTCGACCACAAGATTCTCGTCTTTTATGTCGCGATGGATGACATTTACACGATAGCACGCGACCACCGTGTCGACCACCTACAGAAATAAGCACTTTCCCCGTTGCAGAATCGCATGCCGACCAACAAAAAGCGCCTCGTATGAAAGAAAAGGGGCACGAACCTGGCGGAAGTAGTCACGCGCTACGTTTTCGGTGAGGGCGCCTTTCTCCGAAATGTAATCGAACAGATCCGTGGACGGACTCGGTCGTTCCATGACTATCATATAACCGTCCGGACGTTCAAACCAGTCGATTGTCTGGATCACACCAGGAATCCCTCTGCACCGCATTAATAGCACGATTTCCAAAGGAACCATTCGACCATCCATCTAAAATAGTTAAATAATGTGGCCATAAATAGCAGAAAATATTGATAGAATATGGTCTTTGTGTGTGAGTCAGATGTTTTTCACGCTTTCATATGTGTAAGCAGCAGTCAGCTGATTGCATGCCCGTCAACGACGGCGCTGCTACTGCTGCTTCCTACGAAAAGGGCCCCTCCAGGCACTCAGAAACAAGCAAATCACATGAGCAACAATATCGCTTCATTGTCAATAAAACAAATAAAATCGAACTCACACACCGAGAGAGAAAGAAACTTACGCAAGCCCATTCGGTTACATTCGACCGCATCACATATTTGCAGGCGACCGTGAGATTGTCGGACATTCGAAATCCGCAATAAACAGTGCCGAAACCGCCACGTCCAAGCTCAGCGCCGAGCTTGTACTGTCGCTTGAAGTTGGCGTAATCATGAGCTGAAAAATGTGTAATTCGACACAGGACTTCTGCAAGGTACTTATAAATGATTGGCTGACTCCTAAAAGAATTAAAAGAATGTCCACTAAGAAGAATATGTCCAATACTAATTCCTTTTAGTGGTTGTATTCATCTTTCAAGTAGTAGAGCTGTATATTATGTTCTGTGCGATAGAACTTTGTTCGTGCAACTAAAATTTGGGGAATTCCCTTTGGAACGAAAAAGAAAACTGTCAAAGAAACTCCGGATAGCGCTATCATTTTTAATTGCACAAAAAACACGACTTCACGATTTCATGAAAACAACAAAAAAGGGCACATCACACACATTACACAGCTTCCCCTCCTCGTGAAGTAGTGAGCTTTCTACCACTACATCACGTGAAGTTCACGCTGCACTTAGGTGGTTTTCGTACAGCAAAAAAAAAAACAATTTAATATTGACTCTTGTGTTCGATGAACTGTAACGTGAACTTTATTAATGCAATTTTTGCCTCCTTACCCTGCAGAAAAGAAACGTATACCTCACTCAGCTATTATTGAAGTACTTTTCGTAATAAATTGAGCGCGTTTAATGAGGTCTGTTTTTCAGATGAAAATCTGCACCCACAGTGTATCCGTTATAACTATTTCCCAAAGTTTCATCGGTCAAAACGTGCGCAAATCATAAGCGCTATACTAAGTTTGGCGCGGAGGTACAAACCAAAATGACGAAGAACGTTTAGAAAACGGAAGAAGCATGTGATGACAAACGAAAAGTCGCAACACTGCCTCGAGGTCACCGCAAGCAGCCTTCAATCTACATTGCCGCCATCATCGCTCACCAAACAGTGAACGAGTGCCTGTTCATTTCCTATACAAGCAACGGTAAAGAAACGAAAATGACAGCACGAAAACTACGTCTTATGAGCTACTTAGATTCACAAGCTATAGAGCAGATAAGTGATGAGATCTACATTCTGTACACCGATCTGTAGCCGAAAAAGCAATGTGGGAAATAGTGTATGACTAGAACACCGCCACGGCAGTGTTCCGTGAATAACGCGCATCAGGTCACGTGAGTGGAGTCGAGCGCAGTGTGCACAAATTCCTTTGTGCACGAGTATTCATGTCAGAAATTTCAGACAGTTAACACGACAAAGAACAACGCAAGTGTTTAATGCTGAAGTTGATGACCACAAGCACGTCTCGCTCTAATTAAAAGAACCAGACTGCACAAGCGGTCACAAATAGTTGCGGGAATCGTTACAATAATAGAAAAGGACGGGTATTAAACCCAGATGATAAATACGGACCTGGCCGGTCTGTCGTTGTAGGACTTCCGATCGCCATCTTGCGTAGACGGCTCATAAACATAGAGAAACTATCGCGAATCACAATTGTCTGTTTCTTGTAGACCTTTCAAACGTATGTGGAAGCGTAGGACGCTTCCGATGATAGAATTCGGACTGATCTGAAATATCGAGCTGTTAAAATCGAATTCACATATCGTTAAACGGCTCCCGTAAAAGCATCGATAACATTAAGCCAAACAAGAGAAGCATGAAGACACGCAAACGGCTACTACACAGAACGGCAAGAGGTGAGAAAAAAAACCGGTGATGCATGCCTGATAACGTCTGACTGCGAACACGTTAGAGCATGTGGAATGGAAATCCACATGGACGGGACCACTCGAACTCGTCCGGAGATAAACTCAAACACGTCCGGACCACCGCCATCTACGAACCAAAGGACATACACAAAACAACACCAGGAACAGTGTACGCGACGAGCGCACAGACCTACGCACTTATCGCGGAATGAACGCACATGTGGGCGTGGCCGCAGCACGTCATGCGCGAGGGTCACGCCCACCGGCACGCCCCGATGGACAACAGCCAAGGGGGGATGATCGGATGATTAGCAGTAGTAAGCGGAATCATCAAGGGATGACTGGGAAAAGCGGAGGATGAGAACAGAGTAAAGGAAACACGGAGGAAGAGGAAGCATCCAGAACGGCGGTCGGGAGCTGCACAACGACGAAATAACGTGCGACAGACAGCCGCGTGCGAAATGTGTGGGGCGGCGCTTGGCACGTGGCCAACGCCATGTGAGATCGAGAGTGCACCCCGCTGGCGGGGTGTGCATGACGACGAGATGGAGGCGAGGAAGTGTCACAATGGCGGAGGGCGGCCGTCGGGAGAGCGTCCGAGCGTTTGCGAAAAACGCGCGGCAATCGCCGGCTGTCCGCAAAACCTACTGTATCCGCCCCGAACAGCATGGATCATGGTCTTCGCGACATTGTCGGCACACTGTACACTAGGGCGCAAGGGGCAAATGAGTCTAGCAAAACTCCTCAAAACTACTAGTAACTCCGCGCATATGCTGCTGCAGTAGTCACAATTCGGACGAGTTGTCACGGGCGCTAGAATGGCGACACCATTGGTGGCGTCAGACGTCGTAAAGATATTACGCACTGCGATCACTGATCTCCGGAACAGGTGGCCTAGCGCACGTTGGTAATGTGTAAGGATGAAATTACGCTTCGCCACATCCCGAAAAGACTTTCAGGAAAAAGAAGAGAAGAACAGCCGCCGCTTTCGACTGCGGTGGCGGGGTGAGGACACTCGGGCTCATCGCCCACACTCGTCCCAGTCTTGTCGAACCCTCAATCTAAAGAGGTGGTCCGAGAACGTTTATTGGCGACGATTTGCGTGTCATCGTTTCAAGTCGGCACTCCTTAGCGGGTGCGGATGACCTGAACGGGAGCGGATGGGCGCTGTTCACACCGGAGATTTCGCATAATTCGTTGCATTCACTAGATCCTAACACACCAATTTCGGGTATGGAGCGACCAGAAGCTGTTTGTAGGGTCCGGTTGAGCAAAGGCATCAATTCTTTTGGATAATGTGAAGTGACGAAAATATTTCCAGATCAAACTTTCTAAGGATAATTATCAGGTCAATAATTTATATATTCACTGCAGCGACATTAGTTCATTATCCTCATCGTGTAGTGCTTTCGGGATACTTATGAGAATTCCACTTCCGGAACGAATAGGAATTCTCGCACCTTGATCTTCCACCGCATCCACGTGACCTCGAATCGTTGTCTGAACTTTTCGCAACAATTGATAACTGATATTCTGATTGTGATACCTGCGTAATGCAAAAATTGTAGGATAGCATAGAAAGATTGATGCGCATTAATCAGTATACTAATAGTTAAAGAAAGCCTGCAGTATACATTGTACAGTATAAAATCATGATCTCATTGCTGCTAATGAACTTCTGGTCAGGGAGATTTCAGAGCCGTTCTTTTTCAACGTACTAAACAGTTCAAAAATCTCCGCGTCTGAGAACAGGTTCACCTGACGTTTGATACATTTTGAAGGAGAGAAAGGCTTCCATAAAAGCAATTTTACCTCCTTGTTCTAACCAGCTCCGGTTTTAGCGCTTACATTCTTAGGTGGTGATTAGTGTGATGGGGTTCTGTTACGAAAAAGCGTTACAACATTAAGGAGAAGAATAAGTCGAGAGACGGTGACAGGGAACTTGTATACGCGTGATCGCCGAACAAAGACAACTCAT
Source organism: Necator americanus (assembly GCF_031761385.1). Lineage (NCBI taxonomy): Eukaryota > Metazoa > Nematoda > Chromadorea > Rhabditida > Ancylostomatidae > Necator > Necator americanus. Next base: position 17,875,953 of record NC_087374.1, read on the forward strand.
CGAAGTTCTTCAAATAGTCTGTTCGTCATGCGTTCATAAGTAAACACAGTACATTGCTCTCTCTCTCTCTCAGTCATACACTTCCATGTGTCTCTGCTAATTGTGCAACTATTGGAACTTGACAAAGAGAAATTTTAGGCCAGGTAAAAAATAGTATCTTGGCAACGAAGATTTCCTCCACAAAATCGAAGCCGAATTCGCTGGTGTCGTCAAGCCAAGATCAAATGGTGGGACGGCAACGGTGACAATTTCGAACGACACCAACGCAAATCAGCTGATTCAATAGCACGTAGTCGGAATGCTGTCGTTGACGACATTGTTTCATTCATCGTTCGTTTATGTGCGTAGATACGCATGTATGTAATCATCCGCAATGGACTAGCTATGCAAACGAAGTCTACGATCCAAGTAGAACCGACAAATGCATGCTTTCACATGATGATGCGCAGGGTGCTATGTACGAGATGTTAGAAATGCTGGATGTGAGCTGAGAAGTAGTAGTTAGCCGGGAAAGATAGATGTGCTCTGCTCTAATCCGAGCTGTTGCTGTCCATTAATTAGATGAAGACCTTAACGAGGCTTCGTTACTGCTTTGAAAGGTTATTTCTACAACGCAGGAGTCCAGCAATCAAAACGAGCATTCTGTAATGTGCATAGGTATATGTAGGAGCAATGGCTCAGAAATCCGTTGGATGGTGGGTGACTTATGATGCTGAACGTCTAGAATGCAGTATAGTATGGATAGAATGGTGATTTGGAGAGAGTGTAGGAACCTTTTAAGTGAATAGTGGATGAAACAGCCGCTGAAAAAGAGTCATCGCCTTTCTAGCGCCAGAGAATCCAGTAGACGTAATGGCCGGCGGCTTTTAGTCGGAATGAACTTTTCTCTTTCATGCTGCTCGCCAAAAGTTCAGTTGGAGGAGATGTACACAGACATAAAGGTGACATGTCTCCTGTGGTAGAAAATTCACTACAAAGTGCCCGTCGTTTTCATTCCATTGCTTTGCTGAAATAGAGATCTTTTAAGTGCATCTTCGACGCATCCAGAACGTCAGTGAACTTTTTGGCCTGACTGTGAAAGGACAATTGTTGTGTTACTCCTGAAGGTGTGGGAAATTACATAGGAGTCGAAATGAAATATCTGTATATCCATGTACAGCCAACTACCAGCGTTCCGAGAATCACCCTCTGAAAACCTCTCTGAGCCCTAGGAATGTCAACATTCCTGGGGTTAGATCCTGTAATTCAATCTAAGCTACGGTACTACTCAGATTATAGATGGCATAAGAAATTAGTATATCTGGGTGACCAGGAGCTACACCTCTTGTCTGCGGAAGTTTCGCTTTCATGTCGAAGACAACTTTGCATTTGGAGTTGATAGTAGTCATGTTTGCTCGAGTCCATGCTACGCGTCTGCAGCAGTTCACGCAAACTTTCTCTCCGATTTTACTTGCTTTTTACCCATTTGTCCTATTCGAATAAGTAGATGCTCTGCGATCCTCTTGCCACATATAAGCAGCATCATAGCAACTACTGAAATACCCAACTACTTTATTTCCTGGGAGGATCTTATGAAAGATGTTATCTGAGGTGGTCGTAAAACACGTGCACGCTCCGTGTATTCTTGAGTCTCGGTGGCTAAAAATATCGGCCGGAAATTTCGTGACAGTTGCGTTTTTATGCGCTCGACAGCAACAAATCACCTTAATATGACCCGAAGCAATCATGGTTTTGTGCATTACTTTGAAAGATGAAAATTCATCTTTCTATGTCTGAGAAAATATCGTTTTAATGAATACTCGTAGACTGAAGAGGCAGCTTAGCGGGAGCATTTCGATGCAGAAAAATGAGAATGTGAGCTTAGCGAAGAGGCTTTGAGGAATCCGCAGATCCGACTTCTGCCTTCTTGAAATCCGTTGTCTGCTAGTGAAAGCGCTTATGTACTCACCATTTAACGGAAATTTTGCTGTAGGATTTTTAGAAATGTAGAGAACTGCAAGTTTTGATAGGATTGTTTTTTTTTTAATTTCTCCCGCAAACGAGTTCAGTGTTCGAGAAAAAATAACGTTATTCACCCTAGAAGTTTTTGGGATAACTTTAATTGACTTTTAAAAATGTCTGAATGTGGTTTCTACCAAACGCGAGGAATGGAACCCCCAATTTAACGTTGTGTGCACTCATAATTGTTATTTTATTTCCATGGAACTTCAATGTGGTCTCTAGAACACGTTCACGAGGATTTAGTCAAAATTCTCGATATTTCAAGATGTTTTCAGATATAAGGGAAGAAGCCATAAAAAGATGTTGATTAAACGCATTAATCAACATCTTTTTATGGTTGCACTGTTGCAGCCAACCACGGAATAATTTCTTATGATTTCGCAAAAATGCAAAGCAGAAAGAATTTCAAAGGTTTTAATGAACGTTTGCTCTTTCGATCATGTAGAGAATTTTCTGGAATCCCGCAAAAAAAAGGAATTTACGACATCTCAAACGAATATTCTGGAGAAACAATCTGCTCTAGAAAGGAGTGCTGCCTAATCGTTGAAAATACTTAATGGCAACGACGTATCAAGAGAGAAGGGGGCGATAGTGCTCATAAATAGGATGCAGACGATAAAGTCAAATTCCTGGGTTGATAGCAACACTAACCAACTTTTATAGTTTTTTTTATTTCACGTATATCACGTGAAAAACATGAACAACCGCTGAAAAACATTAAATTTTGAGAAGAACATTAATAGATAGGGTGTTCCGCGACATACGTAGGATTAAATTTTACATTTTCACATTTCATTTACATTTTGTCGGCCATAGATTACCCCAGCAAAGTTGTTTTTTGTTTTTCGCAAAATACGGCAGGTGATTCCGATTTTAATGATGACAATTTTGATCTTTGATGAATATTTGGAATTTTTTGGCTCTGTAAGTATTCGAAAAATTTTCCACATTTACCTTTGCTAGGCAAATATGAAAATATTCGTTTGGCGCCTGTCAGCGTTTGCTCTTCCTCCTTGTGGCCGTGTTTATGAGTTATTCTCGACGGAATTTGACCGATAACAGTTTGCCATGTGAGTGTATGTGTACGCTGTTGTAGCAGCCCTGCTGAAGTTCGAGCAAACACTCTTCAACGACGCCTAAGGTCGATCCTACTGCTTTCCAGATCGTTAAGACTATAACGATGAAGGGTCAACGTCGCGATCAGAAACCAATGTCTAAGCAAACCGCTCTCTGGAATGCCCGTCTCTCATTCTCCCACTTCCATCGTTCGCATTCGAAAGCGATGGCGAGGAAGGCGCCATACAAACTAATACAAAAACGCAAGCAACCATCTCACCGTTGTTTCGAATTGCTCAGAAGAAGAAAAAAATCACATGCATCGACGGCTTTCACTGGGAACGAAAGGTTCAAAGCGAACACCAAAAGACATGCCATGCAATCACTATGCGCTCAGCTGATCAAGCGCATTCAATGGCGCTCAGCTGATTGACATGTGCAGTCTAATCGTAGAGAAGAAGCGCTGTTTTTAAGGTGCTAGGAAAGCCCGTCTTTGTTCACTTATCAGCAACCAATCAATCAATCGACTTTAGCCGAGCGTATCTATTTTTAGTCGGGTGTTAATACAACAGAACAAAGCCGAGAAACGTCGACAAGGCACGAAAGAAACGATAAGAGCTGTATGTGCACTCTTGTCAGTTGATCGCATACAAAATCGTCGCCTTTCGATCAAGATTCTGCAACCACACCGCAACAGCGATGGCTGCCTGCTCCTGCAAACGTGGAGACGGCGCGCTAAACTTTTTGATCCTCTGGTATTTTAAGATCTTTCTGTGAGATACGAACGTGGTCGACGGAAAAAGACATGTCTTGGACGTGATGAATATCGGCTGAATTTCAGGCGACAGAACGAAATCAGCCTTGATGTCATGCCAGATTGAATCATAATAGAAATTCGTTGAGGAAAGAATATCGAGAAAGAAAAGAATCGGAGAAAGTAGCCTGACCAGCCGTAGTACTTCCTTTTTGATAATTTCGTGACGCCATCATTGAATAGAAGACCGGTTTTTCAGCACTCTACTTTTTTATTGTGCGACTTGACCCAAATTTCTCACATTCCTTATAAAGACTCACGCCACTTCTATGTAGCATTAATGAAACTGACATAATGAAAGAAGCAAAAAGGCTACATTTTGATTTGGTTGCGTTTAATTATGCACGTGGCCTCCTCTTTCCAGATTTTTCTTTCTCAACTATTTCCTTCTGGTTCTTCAGGGGCGCATAAATCTTTTGTGGTTAGTTATGTTGGTCAATGATCTGAGGAAACTCACATTTCAATCTTGAATGAAGGAAAGAACTAGTTCTCTAGGGGATTTCTGAGTAGTTTAAAAATAAACTCGAATTTCTATGTTCTCTAAGATGTACATTCCAAATCCAAATCAAGTGAATCGTCCAGCGAATGGAAATTGATTTGCTGATCAAAACATCTTGATGAAGGTTCTTAATGTAGGGCTGGAAAATCTTTTTTCTCATATGTTGAGTATTCAGAATGAAGAGCTCTGACTTCATTTGCAGTCAGAAAGTTTTTCTCACTTTTTCAGGAATTAAGAAAAACCAGAGGGTATAGTCAGGTCAAAGCGAGATGAAGCTCCGAGCAGTCAAGAGGCGTGTGGAGTGAAGCGGCGTGGTTAGGATCGAGGTTGTACCATCGCGGGCTGCAATGCTGAGAGAGTGATGCTAGCAAAGGTCCCCTCGATCCTTCCTTACGTGACTGCGCCGAGTCTCATGTCGTTTCGGCCCGACTATAAAAACACTTGCATACGTCTGCATAGAACAATGACGTTAATTATTTCTCGATGAAGTCAGAGAGGTTGAAATGGAATTTTTTTCTTTACGAATATTGTTGAAAGGAAAGAATCAGTCTTGAAGTGGGTTTACGGTGTCCTCTGTCTTCTCGGACATTGAAGCTTCCTTAGACAATCCACTCGCCTTCCGGTTGTTGGGAATAAACTCGTAAACACGGCATCCAACACATACCACGTGGAGAACATATGGAGTCGCCAAAGCTCCACATCTTTACGTTCTCTTCAGGAAGGCATTCCACTAAAAATGTCTTTGATCTCCTGATCTGACATGAATGCCAAATTATTGTCGATGCGCTTCAAATCCCCACTAACCTTTGCAAGTCTCAAGAATCCGATCACTAGCGATTACTTTAGTGGATACGGGGGTTCCTGACCTTTCGCCAGTTCGCCACGATCAACTGGTACGAACGTCGCCGACAATCGCGAAAAGTTGTTCGCACTTTGCTACTTGAATGACATTCTGCCGATCGAACTTCATCTTAAGTAATAAATCGGCAAAGTTGCGACACGAAGACAGACGAGGAGGGAAATAGGGAGTGAGGGCGAGACGTCGCGGTAATAAAGCGCAAATGTACGAGAAGCACTTATGGAAGAAGAGCAATGGCCGCTCTTCACACTGGCCGGGTGCTTTATCTACCACATCCCTGTTAAGAGGAACATATTTAGAACCATATGCGCGACTCGCGCACACCTCAGGAACAGTTTTTGTTCCACTTGGGTTAGTGTCTTTGCCTACCGCTCTAGTGCCTAAAAAGTTCGAATAAGCCTTTCCCTTGCGAAGCTGAATAGAAGAAGAGACCAAAAGAGAATAGAAAGGGAGAGTAGAGAATATGAGAATACTGCTAGAAATTACTATTAGTTCCCGCTGGAACTCTACAGTTTTTCCGTACCTGGGAAAGAACTCTTGAAGTTTAATGTCCAGCTCCACGGAACTAGAAGCTTTAATCCAGTGGTTCCAGGAATGGTTTGGAGGAAACCAGGTGAAATTTTATGATAAAGCGAAAGAAAAAATTTATCGATAATCGAAAGTGAATACAGTTTGACAAGTAAGACGTTTTTATCATATGAAATATGTCACTGTAATGAAAACAGGAGAGAAATACTAAGAATACATAAAGCGTTGCATATGTTGTACGCAAATGCGAACTGAAAATGTATTTCTAGCTTTAACAGCAAAATTCTGAACCCTTTTATGCAACGGCGGTTTAGTAATTGCTTCTGGACGTTTCAAAGAGTTTGTTCGGATGATCTTCGAAACAACTCCGTGTAGAACGCTAACTCACGAGTCATAAAAGCGAACTTTTGCTATGAAAATGGAGTCGATGTAATCTCTGGCTGACGACCTTCATCTTTGTATTAAAGGCCCATTACTCTTCCGGGCACCGTTATCTAATCAAAATTTGCACGGTAGCAACTCTCAGAAAGGGTGCCAAAACGTGGCTATTCTCGAGGAAACTTATAAAATGGAGCAGATTTTCCTATTGTTGGTCTCTTCACCGTCCATACTTATCCTGCATAGATGTGGCATTTTTAGGAGATACGACTAGTCAGTCACAGGGCATGATCATTAACATCATGGCTTTCCCAGTAGGGCCGCAAATGAGTACTGGAGGTGATGGTGCGAGCAATTACGGTCCGCTAATCAATGCCCGAATCATTCTGCGGTTATTTTGACAGCTGAAAAGATCTCTGGGAAGTATCTGCCGACTTCTCAATAGGTCAATGCCTGACCAACGCTTCAACTGAAACTGACATTGAAAATGTAAAGAGCGTTCGGAGTCGGTTCTCGGGTCAAGCATAGTTGAAACGGATGTCGGGGTGTGTGTATTTGCACAAACAAGCTCCAAAGGCTTTCCATTCATAGCCACGGATGTCACATGAGATCTCAGCAAATCACATGTGGAATTATTGAATTGTCACACATTAGTCGTCAAATACATGTTCCAGATCAGATGTCATCCTGATAGTTTAGAGTCCGCAGGGAATTCCCATGTCACATGCGTTTGCAGTTACGCAAAAATACACAACAACGTAAAAAGAGCAAAGTCCATGTGTGACGCTAGCGAAGCTTGTTCATATGCATAGTGCCACGTGGGCTTTTGAAAATCAAACTGATGGCGGATGAGGAAGTAAAAGACGGGAATATGGTCACCTGACATGCAGAGATGGGCGAGTAGAAAATAAACATGATTTCGGGTTCCCTTGAGGAAATAGAGGGACTGATCGTAACTTATCCGCAGTTCTAAAGTTAGTTAAGCAGTTTTAAAGCCAAATTTAATCACACTGAACATTATCCGTTCTTTCTCAATCAGTCCATTTCATCGATTTACCTTCCATGCAACCCTTCCAATTCTAGCCAGATCTGACATCTCAGGTGTTGATATCTGTCTATCAGCAGCATATCTATTCATTCCCATCTTTTTCTCTCGATTCTCCACACAGAAACATTAAAATGGGTGCATCGTACTAGAATATATCCTATTGTAGAGTCAAAATGACTTGAAGGACGGTGCAGTCGCGTGTGCGGTTGCACTCGAAGCGGTGGAGCGTAGCGATTAAGATCGAGTGAGGACCCCTGCTACTACCGTTCACTGCTGCAGTTAACGATGGTCCCACCTCGATTCCAACCGCCATCTCCACCGCGTCGCTTTGAGCGCACCCGCTTACGCAACTGCTCCGTGCTTCGTGTCATTTTGACCAGACTATATATTGTCACTTTGCTGTAGTCAACTTAGCTAGGAAAGAGTTTAGAATTGATTCAGCTGCGGAAGGACCGATTATAAAAGTACCCCCCAAAAAGTACTCTATGAATGAAAAAACAGTGTTTCAACCGGATATTTTCTTCCAGAATTCCTACAAAATACAATTTCTTATATCTCTCTGAACATACTTGATTTCGTTGTCTTGCACATGATCATCCACTTATCAGGGGATTTTTTTCCTCATTTATCCATACGAATTCGATCCAGCGAAAAATGCGCGGCAAGAATAGTTCTGAGCGCGATTCGCATACGCACGACGAATGCTCGTGCTGCCGTTCATACAACTATATGATGAAAGCCGGTAGGAGCCTGCTAATCCCTGCTTCGAGCGAGGTAACCGTCCCGAAATAACTCAAAACCAACTCCTTGGCATGCACGTTCGTACTGCGATGCTCGCAACTGCACAACTGTTGTCTGCTGTGCCGTGGCCGCATGTGCGAACAAACTGACGCATGTACACGCGTGGAAATGAACATTCGCAGGTAAATAGGAGAGCGAATTCGCACCGCTTTGCCTGACGCGAGCGAAACTGTGACGCAAAACGCATTATTTGAGGATTGTTGCAAAGCATATAATCTCGAGAGGGAATGCGCAATGACAAGAACAAGCAACGCTCAGCTCAGCAGGGACAGCGAGAAGCGAGTGTGTTTAGGAAAGCGGGGGAGCGGAAGAGGACGGCAGTGGTGATGGTTCTTCCTATTGCTGCTCTCTGACGATCACAGCACATCACCATCGCAAGTGACCTTGATATTGTGCCGCTACAATTCACATAGTGATATGGTAACATTATATTCTCCTGTGGTTTGGCGATAATTACAATTTGTATGAGAACTACTAGGATTCTTGTATCCCTCTCTATGCTACGGTAATGGTGACAACTTATTTTAAATCGTACAATCGTACGATTGGATTGTGCAAGTACCGCGGCCGTGATGCGTAATTATCGTTTATGTTCTAGTAATTCTGCTAGGAAGCAATAAACCTGCTCAACGTAATTACTGTAGGAACCTCTGTATAAACTCTGCACAAAAAAACGCTTGCCGATGGAGTTGCAAATCGAAGGGGGCTGTACCATGAACGATGAGTTCGACGAAGTGCTGAAGGATTTCGGTAACGTAAAAATTGTGCTGCGGTAGTCCCGAAACGGCGCGTCCTTAAATGGATCGAATACACATGAGCTCGTTTAAAAATGAATATATGAAACAACGAAGACTGGTTATCAACGTTTCTGTGGTTAAATGAAAGAACGAAGAACTTCCCAATAGCAGAAGTATCGTAGAGGGTAAAGATGCAAAAAGAAGAAGAACTGCAAAATCCTGTGAGACGCAAGACCACCACAAAATCACATTCACAGCCATAAGCACTTAAATGGGCATTTCTGGAAGACATTCTGTTCTGCTGACTGAAGCAAGATAAAATACGTGAAAAACACGGAAAAACTGACCAAAAAAATAGAAACATATGCAAAAATAACGGCTCTTTATGATTTAAGATATGATACGAATTTCTTCATAGAGTTCTCCATAGTACACTGTGCCATAAACGTTAAAAAGGGCAAGTTTGTTTCGTCTATGGAGAAAGAGCGTTTTTTTGCATCGAGTTTCACGCATATTTTAAGTTAAAAATTCTCTCTTTTAGGAATTGCAAGAGATGCACTTCAAAGTTCGCCGATGGACTTTCAGAAGAGGAGTGTAGGCTATTATCCTCTGTACTTCCCTTGCAAGTGGATGGTTGAACTTTTAAAGAAAGAAAAAAATGCACTTTTCAAGTACGGACAAAGAACCTGAAGTCTCGAGTACTTGGTTGGGTGTAGTAGCAGTTCGACGAGCTGTTGTCTTGTTTTTAACTTAGAAATAAATTGTGGAACCTCATACGAGGATCCCAGGCTCCACCGTAGAGCAGAAAATCACGTATCTATCATCTAAATTTGTTAGCTCTATAGAGTTCCTTTAGCTTAAGTATAGTGAAGCAATGTAGTAGTCTTGAGCGCGGCTAGCGCACGCTTTTCTGAAGACACGAAATCTAGAGCTTCTGAGCTACATAATATATATTTTCAATAATCTTCAGGGCAAATATTACGTGATTAAACCATTGCTATCTCGAAATAATGTGAATTCGAGTCTGTTTGTTGTAGTTCATGCCAAAATTAAGTTCTTTCTTAGATAATAATTCCTTATTATCTCCCGTGCCACTAGTTCCTATATAACTCGTGGAGGTAATTCAACAGAATGAATGGACTTTCCTGATGGCATCAAGCTGAAGAATTTGCAAATGATTGCTGCTTTTTTGCAGGCAAATGCGTCTCGAGGGAGCATGTATATGGAGACGCAGCTCGCCTCCGAGAACTCCCACATTTCACGTCATCGCTGCGATGACGTGTGTGGTCGTCGTCGCAGGCCAGCTGGCGTTCTGCCTGCCTCGTTTATACCCTCTCCATAGAAATTGTTTTGCTTGTGTGCAGCGCTTAGGCTTAGAGCTCGAGGGAACGACGAATTCTGGGTGGCTGCCAAGAGCGCGCTGGTGCACCGCCAACGCACTCGTTTTGCACTACACATCCTGCCAGACGGGCCCGATGTCTCGATTTCTAGATTTCTCGAAGTCACAATGACGGTTCATGTTCGTTGTAATCTGCTTAGTTGTACCTTCGAAGAAAAATATTCGCGGTTTCTGCTTTGATGGGTGGTTGATGTGAAATGGCCTCTTGGTTCGTTTCTATGCTTAAATTGTCATTAATGACGAGAAGATGAGCTCGTAACTACGTACTCGATGGATGATGGGAATTTGAGGGGAATTCTTGGATATATGAGAACCGGAACCTCAGAGTTTATAAAGACTGTAAAGCGCTAATAAAGGCGCACTTCATGTCTCCCGCATGGACCAACTTTGCTTAGTACTTCACGTAACACTTTCGGTGTTTCTCCTAAGTTACGAGATAGAATGAACTCTCTAAGAAGTCCATCGCGAGAATATGAAAATTTTGATATCATTCCGCTTGAAAGGCAAATGAACTGACGACAAATTGCACAAAATACGTAACCGGATCTGCTCAGTGTTTGATGACAAGGACGTAGTGATTTAGCTGCGTCTATCTATAGCCCACCTACTCTACCATGTCAAAAACAATAACAGCCACAGCTGTTCAATGACGAACGCGAAAATTCGCTGCTTGAATTTAGCGCCCTTCAGCTTCTCCAACACCGTGTCATCTCCGAATGCGTGACAAAATCCGCAATTTGCCTTTGCGGTCTGTCGAATGGAGCGTTTTTGGCACGTGTCGGGACAACCCTGCACTTTTCAGGGGACCCCTCCATACACATACACCTAATAATATTTACTACGAATGACCTCCTACGGGACATCGAAATGATGTTTTAGTCCACGTGCGATTCGCATGGATCGCAGAGCCAACCTTTTGCATCGACCAAGACGGGGATATCGATGGATATCGTCTACTCTAGAGATTAGAAATCAAATTGATCCCTGCCACCGTCTAATTTATCCCGAACCTCTAATCGATAGGGACCAAGGGATTAATCGATAGTAACTGCTACAAGGAACCACTTCATCGACGAAAGTAGCAGTCAGTCATCATAAACAACTGGGACGCAGACGCAGACAAGTCTAAACAAACACGCATGTGTCGTTGTAGCGTAAATACGTTAACGACCACTAATTACCCCAATAATTAACCGGTCAGTAATTATCGTTAAGAGATGGGTGACAGGTTGTTTGATCTTCGTTGGCAGTACGGACTGGACTTAGGAGAAAATCTAGAAAAAAGGAAAAGAAAATCAAAGCAATTGTGAAAATGAATAATTCGTGGGGAACTGCTGTGTACAGCTAGTAGATGAGTCATCCCCAGAGAGTTAGCACTGGAGGGAATGGACGAATTTTCCGGAGAAAGCTGAAAGAGCTGCACGTATAAGCGATTATATCTGGCCAGAGACCATCTAAGAAACGTCTGCAGCAGCGAGGAAACTCGTCTGGAACTAGTTCGTTGCTAATCGCCTCACAACGAGTTAGAAGTGAGGTTTATGAACGAGATCTGGAACAAAAAAGTGTGACTTAATTGTAAGCAGACCAGGGAAACTCCGCTAAGAAGTGGGTTGTTCCCTCCTCTATGTACGCGTAGTGTGCACGACTAGCAACAAATCAAAAGAAACCAAGCAATGTTTGTTCAACGGTAGAAAACTTGGAGAACTCGTCCGCGATATTCTTTCCTACTAAAGCCTATCCAATGCTAGAAAAGAACAGGGCTTGTAGAGGAAAGTGTTATAAGAATTTTTTTTGCAACAAGAAAACTCGTCTGCGTACCAGTGGAGAAATGAACAAGGCAGAAATGTTTCTTCTAACAAATTATTGACATGTGACAAACTCGTACTTCCATTTCGAGCGCATTACTAAGACCATATTGTGAAGGAGGGTATTATCGTTAAAGACTGCAGCAATTTTAGAATGGTGTTCGGTCCAGAGCAAGAGAAAAACTCGTCAAATTGCTGAATTCTCTGCGGGAAGAAGCCGCTATTTCTGCACTTTTCTGTTTTTAAACAGTGATGCATATGCGGACATGCTAGGAACTCAAGGGTTCTCGTCCACCTAGTGTTTTACGTGAAGGTGGCATACTGTCTTTGAGAAATTTCTGGAAAAGAAAGGGTAAAAAGGAAGATCAATTCAGAGGAAATGAGTGTTTGATCGTCATTAATGAAGAAGCTTAGATGCCTGGACCACGACGTTTAGGAGGGGCCTCTGTAATTTTCTCCAAGTTGTGACAGGCAATTCCATAAGAAGAAGGAACTCAGCAGTGACCATGTGAAGAACTCGTGAACGCTCTGGACTTTGGCGCGCATGCAGAAGGGTTCTCCGTCTAGCTGGCCTTATCCGACTGTTGATCCCCTGGGGACTAATTAAAATTAGTCTCAGTTATTTCTAGTGATTAATTAGTGGATCAAAGTGTACTCGAAAGGACTCTTACTGTTGTTTTTAGATCTCCTTAAGGCTAATATCCCCGACAGTGATGATAAAGAGATTTACGTGAACTCACCCTTCGCATTAACTTATTTTTAGAAAGAAAAGTACACGAGATTTCAATAGAAATGCGGTGCGAGGCAAACATCAAATCAAACATCGCTTATGATGACGGTGAATAGTTAACAACTTCGCCGGAATCATTGCAAAGCTGTTGTCAGACGTGTCTCGTAGTCATATGACCGTCTGCGTGAATCTATTCTAATGAAACCCGTATCTCGTCGTTCCCGCGGCGCGACAAGATATTCACGTGATCTACCGTACTATTACATTAGCATATAATTACGTTCCTATTTTTCCTCAGCACAATTTGTATTGTCACATGCGAACGGGGAAGGGACTGGCAGCGTTCTGGTGAAGTCTCCTGGCAACCGTCCAGCAACGAGCACTCGTCACCGAAAACAAATGCTGTCATGAGTTTGGAAACGGATCAGAAGATTATGCACGAATTATGGGCATGTTTTGTGGCGCAAATGATGAGAAGAAAATAGAGAAATTTCAGTAGAAATAAACTCGCTTCAAATTTGAAACGGGATTTTCTCCGGAAAAAATTAAGAGACATGTAGAATTGAAGTTGTGAATCAAATAAGCGGAGTTTAGGGCTAGTAAATATCAAACATCGAAGCGAAGTATTTATGGTACAATTCCTAAGAATCAAGGACATTATAAGATGATACAACAGCGGAGCTAAATATCCACTCAAACTTTTCTCGGTATTTACAAACGCAGTGTATATGAAAGAGGAACTACTCTGAAAAATATCCAGAAATTTCCACTGAATAGTGTTTTCCTGTCGGTCTCTAAAACAGCCAACATTATGTTAAGAGATCCGTAGAATTGGGTGAGGTTTTTCTCCAGGATAAAAATCTCCTCTGCTCACACTTGCCTTTTTTCTTAGAAAATAAAATAGGAATATAGAAGGAATCGACGAAAAAAACGTCGACAGCTTCAAAGAAGCTGTAGTAGGTTTGACAAGAAGGGAGCAAAGAAACATGACCCAATGGAACCTTAAGGTCTAAGTGGATTCAGTTTAGGTGTCTCAAGAAGGAACCTGCGTGGTTTTTCTTGCGGCTTGTGGAAATTGCCTAGTTTGGCCAATTAAATACTTTTTCTTCCGTTCGTGTATTGATGCAGTGAGTCTTTGCTTGCCAACATGTGGGATTTTGAGAATTCTTAGATTCGTGGATAAATCTGCGTAGCATCGTCGCCAGACTATAAACGCGTGCATATGGTGTGTTCATTCTCATAGAGATAATGTTGCCTGTCCAAGGTACAGATAATGGCGACAACGGTCGTAATGTTGTACAGACGTGGTGTGGAGGAGATAAAAGAGGCGAACTCAACACAAAGTCTCGTAACTCATAACTCGTACGGGTGTCAATCATGGCACATATGTGTCAGATGTCCCCGTTGACTGGCTGGTACGGTTGAGTGCTAGGACCGAGGTTGCGTTTTTCGAGCCACAAAAGGAAGGAACACGACTGGAGCGGTGGGGATAGGCTGGTTTGTCATTATGTCATAATGCTGCAATATGCATAAGAAACCACTTTAATTCAGGTGCGTTCGTTAGAAAACAGACTGGTTAATGACTGAGATCCTAGGTTGAGGGATTATGAGCTGAGAGAATGCAATGCCTCGGTCACCTTGAGAAAAATCACTATGGACCAGTGCGATTAGTGGTGTAATCAGCTGATCGCGTTGATCCATGACGATACGCCCAAATTCAAAACCAGCAATAAGAGCCCTAAATTTGGGCGAGGAAGGCATTTCTTTGCTTGAATGAGAATCTTTTCTGTTGAAACAAAGATATGTTCATTGTTGTTCCAAGTGAGAACTCACCCAACTTCATACAACTTCATACACACTGCGTACATGGTCATGGAAGATGTTGTGTAAATTCAGATAAATACTGAGAGCAAGGACAGTAAAATTGAGAACGAAGTTTCCACTGCCAACTTTTATTGTTTTCGTCAGAAAAAAAAAAGAAAAACGAATAACTTGGATTGTTCAGAAGTAAAGAAAAATTTCAAGAAAAAACCCTCCTACATGCTTAATAAAACTTACTTGGTTTATTCTGCAATAAACTAGTTCACGTACTTTAGAGCGAGCGTTTTTTTTTTGAGAGAGAGAGGTAGAGATTTCCTCCAAGCGAAACGTCAAATAAAAAACAAACTAATGTGTCCATCGTAAACATCCGAATTAATACAATTTTAATTCCTTTATAATTTGTGAAAGTTTGCTTAGTTTAACGTTGGAGTTCCACAGATATTTGTACGAAATGTTAAATGTCTAGGTAAAGAAATCGAAGATGTAGTTTCGTTTAAGTGATGTTCAGAGAATTATGCGAGTTTTCCAAACCACATTTCATTGGATGGAACGAGTTCCGAACATTAAAATACTTTCTTTTTTTGAGTTACACCGCATTAAACTAAACAAGGAAGGATTCAAGGACACCACAATACCTAACCTTCTCCTCCGCATCAGTTGCAAACCAGATTTCAGGATTCGATTGTCAGTTAAGCCAATTGCACTTGATGTTTTCGCGTTTGTGCTTTTAGTGAATTGATTTGATGTTTCATGTTTCCTGTTTTGGTCATGAAACTTGCACTGAATTTGGATAAATGCCTCGCCAAGGTGCTTATTCGCGGACAAAAACGAGTTCTTCGCTGATTTCAGGGCAAGTTAGCTCAGCTTCTGAAGCATTCACTTAAGAATTGATGAAAAATTATAATCAAGGTGAAAAGCAGCTGGATCACGAGTACATCTACATGTGAGAAACGTTCTAACAGATGTTTCCCAAGAAAAAGGGTTATTAAAGGTCAGAAGACGTGGCAATGATAGATGTAATAAAAATATCACGAGATCATGCTAGTTCTTCGGTTTTCGGCGTATAACAGCGGTAATGTAAGCCCCCAAATGCGCGGTGACCTAACGATACCTTGAGGATGACAAGTAAAATAAGAGCAGCAGTTATGGGTGAAGAAACCAAGCTGGTAAGCTTGTCTATTTGTTCTTCGTTCAAATTTTTGCCGTTTGAGCGAAGAACAAATGTTTCTGGTCACGTAACTATCATAGAAATGAGAATTGGAATGAGATAGTACATGAATTCTTCCCAGACTCGACTAAAAAAAACGAGGTTTTTTAAACAAAGACAAAACAGAGTTCGATAAAGTACAGGTGTAATCATTCAGTACGTGGACAATCATTCCGAAAAATCAATTAATCCAAAATCATTAGTAACTATTATTATATTTGGAAAAAAGTCCTCCAAAAAAAAGTTTGATATTTTTAGCTTTCTTTAATTAACCCATTCATTTGCCCCTTTATTTGGTCAGTCGTTTGTTCATTCATTCAGTCATTTATTTATTTATTTATTTCATTTATTTCATTATTTCCGATTCATTATTTCTCAATTTTCTGCGCTTGTTCATTCATTCGTCAACACTCACTTGACTATTCACCTTCCCTATCATTCGTTACTTATTGTTTCATTCGATTATTCAACCAAACATTACATCATATCACTTGTTCACCTCTCCATCTGCAATCACACCCACCTCATCCCCTCATTTGTTTTCCGATCGTACCTCATATGACGGCCAGCGTTGACATGATCACTAGAAAGACCAGTATGAAGTGCAAGATGTCTTATGACACACAAGTTTCGGGTGAGATATGAAGTCCGGGATCGTGGATTAATCCGCATTAGGAGGGGAACGACGAAATGTATGTGTGCTCAGGCAAATTGGACGGATGTAACATGCTTCAGAATCTAGGCACTAAAGGAACTAGTGCTCGGTTAGTAGCGACTGCGCTTAGTAATCGAGGTATCTATGTACCAAACGCTGAAATGCTGCTGATCGCTTGGTCATTAATGTATTAAAAGCGACCAAAATGAGGCGTTATTCAGTGAGACATCTCATTGCTTATTTTATTATTCATTTCCAAACTTTCATTATTTATTAGTAGAATTCAGAGATTTTCAAAGTTGCTACTGGAAACTTTCTTGGTGAATATACGTTTTCTTCTAAAAGAAACAAAGTTAGCGACGGTAAGAAGATCATCTTTATTCTCAGTCGAATCAGAACGCCTGCACTAACCTATTTTAATGGAAGCCATAACACTTTAGTATACATGGGTCATTCACACCAAAGTACGTGATTATAGAAGAATGGGGCTGAATTTAATCCGTTTACGGAGATATGCTCCTTTTGATAAACCTTAAGAGTGTTTGCCATCATTTAAGAAGAAATTCGAGGCATTTTATGAAGTTCCACCAAAGTAACATGCGCTTGAGTAGGGGACGTAAAGTGTGTGATCTCAGAGTACATAAAGTAGTGTCTTTTCAGAGGAGTATGTGCCTGCCCAGCTATTTTCGGTTCCAATACCTCGTCTCTATGTGCGTTTTATGCCCGTGGGGATAGAGCGATCGAATCGCTTTAAGGTCAGCTGATATTTCCGAGGTGTTCATACGAGGGTGTTTTTTTCTTTGCAATTTCAGCGAATCAACACGTTCGGAGTGTTCATTATTCAGAACAAATGTATGTGCTGCACGTGAAGCTCATGTGCGCACAATTCCATCGTCAACCTTTCGTTATGACATCACCGTTGGAGAGCACGTGCCTTATCCCATGGAGAGCATAAAGTACACTGAAACACATTATCGCCCACGTCGCCCATATATCTACACAGTCGCGGACATATATGTACACACACACACACACACACGCATACAATTCCACACCCAGAAGGAGGAACACAATAATAATGACGTTCGTCGCTGAACCTGCAATGAACGAACACTACAAGCGCACGATGTCGCACAATGTTGTGCAATGTTACGTCGTCTTCGTCGTCACGCCGCCTGCCTTCAATAAAGTCCTCAACGACGCAAAACATCGACAATGATGACGTGGTCGAGTCGAGAAGAAGAAAATTACGAAATTTTGCTCACATTCATGCCCTCATGTTATGGTTGTTACGTACCTATAGCTGAAAAGGCGAGGATCGGGGAGCGGAAATGGGGGAATACCAATATGGATTTTATATATAAGGACGGATCCGCGAGAGATGATGCCTTTGGGAGTGTAAGCTTAAAGTTTATATAAAACCTAGGGTTTTGGCCTAATTTGATCCTTGACTTATTGATGGAATTTGCGTCCTTCAAGATGTTCACCTTTAAAGGCATCACCCCACGAATCTGAGGTGGTACGGATTTCAGGTGGGTTATGCTTATACGGAGTCGTAGATTATGGAGAGAGGGGTGATCCCGTCTATTTCTTCCTAATTACCGTAAAAAACGGCCCGAAAGTTACGTCTTCGGGCGTTCCGGCCCGCTATTTTCTACAAGGAGTTCGATTGGAGCGCGCCACCTTTGTGCACGCGTCGCATCTTCCGGGCCGTTTTTTACGGCAATTAGGAAGAAGTGGACGGAATCAGCCCCCCTCTTCATAATCTACTATCCCGTATACGAATACTCCACCTGAAATCATAAATCCTAATAAAGTGAGAATAAAAGGAAGTGGGGAGAATTTGTGAAGAAACAAAAAAGAATGTGGCGTTCAAAAATAGCGGCAAAGTACATTTTATTGATTACTTTTTAAAATTTGACTGCATTCGGTTGCCGTAAGAATGTCTAAAATAGGTGAACTCATTCTATTTTTATTCTATTTTTTTGTGATTTCAAAAGTTTTTCTAGAGTTCTAAAATTATCCGTTGGAAATATCAATGCAAGATTTCTATAAAACAGTACATATCGTACTTTTTATGCCCAAGGTCTAGCGAAATGTCTGTATAAGTTTCAAGAACAAATATTTCGACAAAAAAATATCGGGTTACTTCCCATCTCTTGAAAACGGGTACTTCTTAGAACGGAGTTTTTTTTGCCAATTTCTAGAAACTAGTTTAGATATTTCCTCATTTTGAAACAAGAAGAAGGAAACTAAGCCTGCCGAAAGAAATGAAAATTCATTGGAAGCTTTTTGTAAACGTATATTAATTTTTCTATATTTGACAACGTAGGAAAATGAGCAGAATGAACTTTTTTTAAGCTTTGCACTGCTACCACTTACAGAAATTACTTGTAATAGGTTTGGAGGAAAATTTTTACATCCCAGAATAGAAGACTTTCTGTGGTTTCTGCAGCTGCAGAATCAAAGCAATTAGCTATCTTTAGTGTAACATAGAACCAGAATAAAATCTTACATCAAACGTGGCAAATTGGTTTGGAAAAATTCCCGTAATTGCGGAAAACCGCACACTATTTTCTAACGAAACCATAGAAGCTGTTGATCAGGTCTAGAAGGTGGAACTTAGAAGCTCCTCAACACTCTTTTTCCAGAGAAATCTGTTTTTTTCTTGTTTTATTCGAAAGTTGTTTATTTCAAAAAGGAAATAATGCGCTCTGATGTCATTTGCCCTCGAACAATTAAAGTGCTTTCTCGTACGTGAGGAAGTTGAATTCTCGGCTGGCTAACAGTGACATCGACGCTCGTTTCAAGCGAAGGAGACCGGGGGAAATTTGTATAAAAAAATTCTTCCACGGATGGAATGATATGGATAGAAAAATCCTATAATTGAGGACTCCTTTCCCCTCGATATTGTGTTCCCTATTTTCACATGGAGAAATTTCCAATCATTTTCAATTTTTTTCCTCGGAAATAGTGAAATACTTAAAGGATAAAGGATAAAGTTTCTGGCATAAAATCAATCCGCTTGGGATGCGCCCCCACGTTCACTTCAATTCAGAATCGTTTGGGGTTAACGAACGTGTATCTGGCCTATACAATGACTTGCGGTGGCTAGCCGATGTGTCAAGTCAGTGTTTTTATCCTCCCAGACAAGTCTGGTACCAACTTATCGACCACGGACGGATGAAAGGCCTGGTGAGCACTAGGGCGGATTCGAACCTCCTATCGATTGTGCAGTAGGCGGAACCTCTAACCGCTACACTACACCCGCCCAGTGAAATACTTATTATTATAAAATTATGTAGTAATTAATGTCATGAACAATATTATTAATTTTTGTAGAATATTTATTCAATGATATTAAAATGAGATTAGTAGACGTGATATCCTCTTTCAATACTAACAGAGGGAACTTGAAGAGGATTTTGTTTAGGAAAAAATCAACAACAAAAAAGATTCTGAAGTACATATCGAACGGGATGTCCGTAAAGATGAAAAGACAAATAGTACGATTTTTTTAGGACAAATTTCTATCTATAAACTTAGTTTTTCTAGAGAATGCTCATCATAAGAGTCAATCAACCCAAAAATCGTAGCCGTTTTGAAGCAGTGGTATCAAGATCGAAGAACAAAAATAGAAAATTCGCACTGACCTAGGCATATTTTCCTACTTCTCTCACGTGAAGGATGGCAGCAAACCACGGGTATTATTTGTTCGACGATTTCGAATCACTCAACGGAAACACTTCAAAAAATACGAAACCGCTTTACTATTTGACTGGGATCAGCTGACCTACGACAACCTCAATTCGCACTCGCGCATCACAGTTTCGTACTTTATTCTGGTTATACGAGGAACATGTGAGCATGCATGCTTGAGTAATCATATAAGAAAAAGATGGATGCACTCGATGAACATAAAAACTCAGAACTTCTTTTTCAAGACTTCAGACTCTTCAAACAACATTCCCCTATGTTTTCGAAGAACATCAACAGCTAAGCTAGACAATAATTTAGCAAGGAAGACTGGAAATTGACTACGAAATTAAGTATTATCCGCAATGACATCATCGCCTAAGAGCCCATCATTAATCGTCAGCAATGGACCCAATGTAATATGTATTATATGTTTTAGAGTTCTTTTTTCTGAAGAGGCGATACGCGCTGAGTTGACGTCAGTGCGTCCATCAATGACACAGAGAACATCCATGCCCATGCCTATTGCATGTGAATTTTCTGAAGCATGAGTCAGATGCGCGTTTTTTGAACGAGAATTCAGGCATCGATGTCGATCGATACTCATGAAACGACCAGAACGCATACAGAAAGTGCAAATTTCGTTCTGAAAAAGTAGCAATTTTCCTGGGAATTTTTCGGGAAACTTTTCAGAACGTATCCAATGGAACGTAAGCTGCAAGCACTGAACAGCTCGCTCTGTGGTCAAATTCTGATCCACTGCAAATCTCTCAGGAACAGCGGAAGCAGTAGATGAGAGTCAATTTAAACGAAATGTACCACGAAATTGATGATGTTAGAATTTTTCCACAAAAAGATAGGGCTAGGTATGCAGACTTCGAGTTTGAGTACACTCAATTCCTTCAATTTGCCGCAAAATGAAGTGGGAAGCAGCCTCGTCGATCAAACTCCCCTACGAGGCGCCCAACAACGCTCCAAGTGTCTTTTACGTGCCCCAGCTGTCTGCGCTCAAAGTGTTCTCATATCCGGTTTTGAGAGCATTGACTTTCCAAGAAACTTCCAACTTTCCCTAGGCTTCCCCTATTTCCCTAGGACAGGATAAGAGAAATTTCTGAGTGCGCCTCCCGTTTGCGACTTTTAACGCTTTCCGAAGAGAAGAAGTCGCACTTACATTAATTTCCTATGCATTATGCACGAAGAAAAGTTCTGTCAGTACTTCAAGGCCACCACTCGGAGAACACATCGGATACAACATCGCTGAAGCGAAACAGTTGAGATGACGTCATCGGCACCTAATGGCTAATGCGATTAGGCGACATCCAACCCGTATACGCTCTCGTTCCCATAGTTTGTCTCTGGAACGCAACGAGTGCGATGGATCCGAACGAGGAATGCCTCCGAGAGCAAGAAAAACAACTCGTCCCAAGTCGTTCTCGTATGCACAAACAATTCGTCCGCAAGATCATTATTCGCTTTGTCCACAAGATGAATAGAAAATCTGACCATCTTCACGTGGAGGTAATAGATGAAACGTGATGATGTTTGTTGCGACGCGAGCCGACGTCAAAAGATAAGCTTATCACTTCGTATGAGGTCAACATGAATGTCTTTTCTCGAAAACGAAAACTCAGCGGGTTTTCCACAGAGGAAAAATTTGATATATGAGTTCAATAAAGTCAGGTCCGAATCACGTGCTGTACTCTGATGTAAAAATACCCCTGGAATCACTCGTTTTTCGGCACCTTTTCTGACCAGTTCTTTTTTCGTGTCCCACATTCATCTGATTGAGTTTGTAGTAAGGACAGTGAAATCCGAAAGATTGCTCCGCACATCGAAGCAGGAGCTGAAAGTAGAGAAAGGCTCACAAATCTTCTCTACCTCCAAAGACTTTAGAAAATGCTTCTGGCGTCTGGCAATGGCGCTATCAATTCCTAACCTAATAGGCGGAATCTTTGAGGATCTTTGCCTTTTTATAAGTAAAAAAAGACCGAAACCTTTTTTTGTCGGGTTGCAGTGAGTCGAATTTTGTGCATGGTCATGTTTTCGAGAAATTCAGTTTGAACCCAGTTATTTTGGATGCGAATGGTGCTGTCGCAGAAGATCTGACTTGAGATTTTTGTTTTTTGATATTTTGAGAATTTTCAGATATTAAAGCGCTTCTTTGCTGTCGTGCTGCATTTTTCTTTTAGAGGAAACGATGTAAATCACGGAGTATTCCTTCTCGTCAGGGTATTTCCCAGTTGCCTTGCCCTTATCGATATGTTCTGTGGGGTGTTCAGTTCATTTTGTTCGTTTCTAACTTACTAGAGATCGACTTCGTGAACATTCGTCGTTTCAAAGCCCATGACCTAGGTATCTGTCGAAATATCGTACTTAGAAGGGGTTTCTGTGATGGCCACAAATCCCGGTCACTCTTGATTAGACTCCTCTTTTCAAACACAACAGAGAACAACATCCCAACAGAGAGCTCTTCCTCTGTGAATTCGGGACAGATCCAGTGGTGTGGTAGCTGTCCCCTAGCGTCTGTCATTGACCTCAATTTGTTCGGGTCTCTAAAGGAATGTGGTTTTTCTACGTCTCGTTCTTATCTTGTTTGCTCATGCATGTGGTTTCGTTCGAATTTTAAATTACATCACAAATTGCGCAACTTCCGCAACATTATCCGCTATCCGGAAGTTGCGCCTAAATGTGCAGCATAAAGTCGGATCAAAACGGCATGAAGCTGATTGCAGTTGCATAAGCGGCTGCGCTGGAAGCGATGCGGTGGAGCGTAGCGGTTATGGTCATGGTGGGCCCCTTGTTAGCACCACACTGTGCGGTTCGTGATCGTCCCACCTCAATTCTAACGTTGGCCCCACCGCCTCGCTTCGAGCGCAACAGCTTACGCAAGCGCACTACATACCAACACAGGAATATCATTAGGATGACATGGTTATCTGGCGGTAAAGAGGGCTATAATCCTAGATCTACTGGACATATTTTCTTGCGAGCCGTCAGGACGCTGACTTCGAATTACAAACTCTTGCGTGGCTTGGTCTTTTATTTTGATTTCACTTCATATTTATTAATGAGTGGATTTAAATTTCTCGACATATGCCGTAACAAATACGAGAAGCGAGAAAAAAAGATGTTCACAAATGATTGGTCATTACATCTTACAGCAAAAGTAACAACATTAGAGAATACAATGACTCGAAAGTACAGCATTCTGTTTCGTAGTACAGGGCAAAGTACAGAAGCGGTGTTGGACTTACATAACAGAAAAATAAAAATATTTCCAACGTGATGTAAAAAGGAGAGCGAAGCCCAACCACAACACTTGATTAGCGGACAGCCGCGTGACTGCCCTCCAATCGTTCCTTGGGTGAAATGATATGCTCTAAGCCTTTGAAATGAAAGATAAACAAAGGAATGCAAGGATAATGAAGGTCTGTTGAAGGAGGCCGCTTCGAAGGCGTGGAGAGATGCAGAAGAGCTGGGTAAGCCAGCTCTGTAGAGGACGAAAAGTTCTGAGTGTGTTGGACTCATGCCCATGAATTAGCCATTAAGTGAGTTCCACACTACAAACAAAGTCCAAGTTGAAGGAAATAGAAGAGGATTAGCAGTAGTGTGAGAGCGATGAGAACTGGTGATCAGGAAATTGGCTGCACTTTCCATTTGCATGTTAAGGATTCTTACAGAGAGTCCTGCGAGGAAATATGCGCTGCAGAAGAGAAGAAGGTAGAATGCAATTGTTATTTTGTGGATGACATGTGCTAGTAGATACCAATCAAACAAGAGGTGATAGTTCCAGGTTTGGACTGGATTGTGTAAACTGACCCAAACCTATCTAGTCCCTGAGGTCCAAAAACTTGGAAATAACAATTAAATAAGGGGAACGCTTCCGATCGGGTCGAATCACTGGGTAAAGAGAGTGTTTTTCAAGCAAAAAATGAGTTGTATGAGTTGTTTTGGATGCATCTTCATCTCCGAAGCATCGTAGAAACCAGCGACTGCGGTATGATTTTTATAGTGATCGTTGCTACTTCCCACGTCATTTTTAGGATTTATGGAGTCCTTTTTGAATTTGGGTGCAGTGGATTGCTAGAAACTTTAACGTTGTTGCGATATTAACTGGAAAGGTACGAATTTAAACACCGTCGTCTTGGAATATAATGCTGTTCCATCGGAATAGATCTATAATAAAGGGATAGAAATCGAAAGGATTGAGAAAGGATCAAGCACATACTGCTGAAATGATCAAGGAATTTGGCACATGACACTCTAGCACAAGTGGGAAATCCTTTTTGGGTTTCCCCTTTCAGACAGATGGGGTTTTTTATTCGCAGCGACTACGAAGGAACGAAAAGATTGAAAGAAGGAAATCGAAGGAAAAACGTGAGCAGAATCAAAGCAACATAGGCGTATAATTCGAAGTGTGACTGCATCAAGCGCTTATGAAGAGTGAGTGGATGAAGCGATCCTCCTGAAGTAGTTGTTTTGGAGGGCGAGTCTGAATGCGGGCAAGCAGAGGGGTGGAAGACGTTCTGCAAAGCAGACACCTGACGCTGGCGCCAAAGAGCTGCACCTCCGGAAGTCGCCAAAAACACGGGCAGTGATGGTGTGTGCAGTTCTTGTGCTTCACGAAGGTTTCTCTCAAACATCTTACATAAACATTGTCTCTCGAATTCTCTCGAAAGTACAACGCTTCAGGAAATCAGCACTTTTTCGCGCGCGTCAGACGAGCGCTCGTTGTTTTCGAGGATGAGTGCAGTTGTATTACAACTGGAAAAACATGTGACTTAAAGGCAGCATACCACGAATCTGAGGTGGTACGGATTTCAGGTGGAATATTCGTATACGGGATAGTAGATTATGCAGAGGGGAGTGATTCCGTCCACTTCTTCCTAATTGCCGTAAAAAACGGCCCGGAAGATGCGGCGCCGCACAAGGCTGGAGCGCTCCAGTCGAACTCCTTGTAGAAAATAGCGCGGACGCCCGAAGCCGTATCTTCCGGGCCATTTTTTACGGCAATTAGGAAGAAATGGACGGAATCACTCTTCTCTCCATATTCTACTATCCCGTACACGAATGCTCCACCTGAAATCTCAGATTCGTGGGGTGATGCCTTCAATGCTTGGACGTTGTTCTGATGGACCGTTATTCCGACGATTTCTTCAAAAATTGCTGACCTGCCTGCAAAAATGTAATTGAGAAGAAGAGAAGACCTGTACTAACTTGAACAAATGATGAGGGTTTCCGTTGTGCTAGTTCAGAATAATCTGGAAGGAAACAAACTAGGAAATAACTTTCCAGTTCGCAGTGTCCTTGAGACATTTCATATTTCCTCACTGGGAGGAAAAAATAGGCGCTTCTTTCCAACGATCTCTTTTTTGTCGTCAAAATTCCACTGGAGAAAAGGTGAATTTGGAGTTAGCCTTGTTAACTCACCAATGACTAAGAGAACATTGGTCCCGAATGAGCGCTACAAATACTGAAATATTCTGCATTTATGCTTTCTGTTGAGAAAACATAAAAAACTATGACCCCTAATTTTCGACCGGAACTGGTAAATCTGCCACGAAAAAAGTTACGCCAATTTTCGTTGGAGAATGTTGAACGAAAAAGACAACAAGAAAAAATTGGGAATTTTTTCTCATTGTTTTTATCTCAAAATAGGGTTCCTTTTGCTTGGTGTACGATTGGTGTATGTCGACAAATAAATAAATTGACTCGTAATTTTTTAAGGAAACCGGTATTGCTAAGAAGAAGAATTAGTATGGGAATATCATCGAATCCCGGCCAATTTGACGAATGCGTGTAGACGTATGTGTCAAACATTCTGAATTCGTAAACACTTCTCTTGTCATCTAATTTGATTTCCAGAGAACCAGAAATTTACTGTTCATAATTCTTGAGGCTAATGTTTCATGAAAGAGAATATAGAATAGAGGATTCTATTCTCGAAGTCTCAGAGCTTGATGCAACCTGTACGCTAATGCATATACATACTTCTGGAGTGCTTGTGAAGTCTTGCGTTTTGAGCAAAAAAGTAAGTTTCGGCTCTCTTCCCTAGCGTATGAAAATGTCAGAGTCTCCTTGTCTTCCTACAAAAATTAGTGCTGAATAATCAAAAGGTGATGAAACGAAGTTAACTAATCATCTGTGGAGTTTTATTCTTCTTTTTCGCTGCATGAAGTACGTGGTGGATTCTGACCTCAAAAAATCTCGAGGCGGCATATCGTCTCCCGATACGAGGTCTAATCCTTCACGTAGTAATTTCGTTGGCAGCTTGTCAATATTGCTGTCAAGCGTATTTACGTCTAGGAAGACTATCAACACGCTTTGCACGCTTATCCTCGTTCAGCTCTAACAGCTGCTACGCCTATCTCAGTTCTCGTCTTACTAGACGGCTGAGCGTATGATTAATCGGCTAATCAGTATGTTTTTCGCGACTCGCACACACACCTCTTGAGCTTCTCCACGACCAGCTAGTCTCCACTTCCGACAGTAGATTTAGTCGAGAAGATGTGGTGAGCATGGTTCTAGACGAGATTGCCTACGTAGGCTCTGCATCGGTATTTCAATGAGAAGGGAACGCCGAAATTCTGTCGTTACACATGGGTCAAAAACGAGATCATCCTCACTTATTCGCGCAACGTCGTGCGCGAATACAAGGCTAACTCCAATTTCACATTTTCCGGTGGAATTTTGACGACAAAAAAAAAGACCATTGAAAAAGAAGCACTATCGTGAAGTGGACTAAACTTCAACCATGGAGGAGGGAAGCATTTTTACAGAGTTACCTCTTCTGCGCGGAGAAGAAAGCGAAACACACCTAAATTTCCAGTTTATGTGGAACTGAAACTAGAAAAAAGAAGAAAAACAGCTATAGGAGTGGGAAAAATCGAAAATTTTCCTCACTTCAGCAGATGATTCTCATTTTAATTTTTCCATTGCCTGCTTTTTGCTGTTGATCATTCTGACCGTGCTCCGTTGGGGATAACACTTGCTGTTACCTCGAAATTTCGGATAACTCCACGGAGGGCTACCACTACCGACGAAAGTCACAAATCATCGGTTTTTAGATGGACAACAACAAATGGAAAAGGACGCAGTTGTTTATTAAAATCGTAGTCCTGAGTAGCACTTTTTTCGGCTCAGGTCTGGTAGCGAAACCAATGTTAGTAGTTCATAGCTGGGTTATGCACAGAGCACTTTCCGCCTTCACGAATGCGATTCTAGGCGTATGATGCATCCTAGGAATGTCACACCATGCTAGAAGTGTATGTTGCACCCACTTTCCAGATGTTACTCTGCCATTTCTCGAAGGTCTCGACTGTGGAACATGTTCATTGCTGTTCGCTTTGGCCGAAATCCGAAAAGAAAAAGAGCGACGTTCCTTGTGATCCCGTAGTTCAGCGGCAGTCCCAATGTGATGCATTGCATATGTTTGTCATTTTTAATGCCGCTGCAGCTTCGGTGGTGTTGCATATTGCGTCGATGCTCATGTATGCCTACGGATCCGGGACGCATCCGCACGAACACACACCTACTTCACTTGTCACATAACCCCCTGGCTCTACCTCACACTCCAATCGAACGCGAGCGCGGTCGAAAAACCTGCATTTCGGCACTGTCCTCAAAATTCTCGAGAGCATAAACCTCAAATGAACGAGGTGCACTAGTCAATAACTTCGATGATAATACGATTAAAATGTTAACAAGTTCGGTAAACTTGCTAAAGTGCTCTGCCATTAACCTGTCCTACTGTAAACAAACGATAATCGTCATACTCAAGGCATCCTAATGGATCCTAATGTATCGAATCGCATCATTTGATATGAATGAGGATGGGTTGCTGAAGTGGTGGATCGCAGTGATCCTGTTGTCGTTATACGGCAAGGGTTTTTCTAAAGATAGCAGCTCCATAAAAAAGAAAACGTCACGTCCGAATAGAGAATGAGAAGAAAAGCTTCGTTGATTCGTGAATTTAATCGAAATACACGCACCTATCTTTAGAAGCGGCGCACATAACGATTATTGCGTTTTTTATGCGATTGTATCGTGGAACAACGACACGAAACTACGAGAATCCGAAGAACGGCGAGAATGAACGGGAGAGCAAACAATAGCTGACATGACGGATGTGTGATGACGCCGACAGCAGCACCACCAGCAGCACTGTATCGATCGCTGAATTTGGGATAAATCCCAAACCCCAATTTTTCCGCGGAAAGCACCCTCATTTAAAATCTCGAAATAAGGTCATTCACCTTTTCATCCCATTTTTGTCGCAAAAATTCATGAATCTCGGATCCGGAGCCCATAAATTAAGCGATTCACACATTTTTAGGCTTTGCTCGCTGTCACATCGGAGCTTCAGAGAGGGCTGAACTTGCGTGCTCAGACACCGATTTTTGGACACTTAAAAGGCGTACTAGTTTGAATTAGTTCTGCTTCTAGCTCCTTCGATAAATCCTGAACGCAACGAAAATGCAACTTTCACTGAGAATTTACATCAAATATGGGTAAACGAATCTCTGTATCTCGGTTACCCTGAGTTAACATCTAATGGACAAGGTGTACTCTTTCGTGAATGACCCAACCAGACCAACGCCGT
The DNA here is from genome assembly GCF_031761385.1 of Necator americanus. Taxonomy (NCBI): domain Eukaryota; kingdom Metazoa; phylum Nematoda; class Chromadorea; order Rhabditida; family Ancylostomatidae; genus Necator; species Necator americanus. Next base: position 17,904,589 of record NC_087374.1, read on the forward strand.
AATACAAGTACTTGGGACGAAAAGTAATGTCAGAAATTGTTAAGGTGAGTAATGCAAATACGACTGGATGAATGCGGTCTCATCGCAAGTTTTTAGACAGGGAACAGGCAACTATTAGATGAGGTTCAGTGCAGCTAATATTTCGAGATAGAGTTCCAGTCGAATGACTACTTCAAATGCTTGATTGCACGAAATGAAACAATGAAAATCGGAGGAAATATGTATGAGGAACAACAAGAAAAAAGTGTTTGGGAGTTTTTTTAAAGAATAAAGGCATTAAAGGTGGTCCTTCGAACCTCAGCAGAATATTCAAGGAAGATAATCTGTTGTCTCTTGCATGGAAAGTTAGGTTGATTTAAGCTCAGGTAATTGGAAAATTGAAGGGATCTACCAGCGATCCACTGTGAATTGATCGGTTAAGGCGATGGCCTCCCAGCCCAGAAGATTGCCGGAAACGAGATTGAATTTGATTATTCCGAAAACAGTGAGACAATCCTCTAATTATTTTCGCATGGAAATTTCGTCCAAGTTTGTCGAAAATTGCGCTACATGAATTTTTCAAACACTTGTGTGAACTATCGCAAATGCGGAAGAAAATCGCGCGAGTGACACGAGCGTGTCGCATGACTTCGCAACTGATGTCGATTGTGTGTGCATGTGTGTGAAACTCGTTTCCTCGTTGAATAGTTCACCGTCGTTGCAGTTAGTTTATCGTCGCCACGTTCGTCGAGCAGGTCCTGAGCGGAAAATCGTGCTGTGGGTCACATGTCTTGTGTCAACGAGATGGATGAAGATGTGGAGTAAAAACATCATTAAAGGAGTTTGATGAGGAGCGCACAAATGACTTCGGAATGCAAACAAGCAAGTTTTGCGCCTCTTTTCTACTGTCGGTGTTTTAGTGTTTTGATGGTGCGGCTTTGGAATGTGACCTGTTCGAGAAATGCGCGAAAGTCGACGCGCACAGCCAGAGACCTCAAACGGGGAACCCACCATTTTCACCCACACGGTGGGTTCAAGGTTTTCTCAGCCTGGAAACAAATGAGTGGTGTTTTAATATTCAAGGATATCTTGCTTCGTAGCGCTGAGACCTTCTTCCGTTTTCTCCCGTTTCGCACACGACTGTATATATTCATAGCAACATATTTGTGTGTACACATTTTTATGTAATACCTTTAGAAGATTGCAGTTTTAATTAATTTTCCAAAAATCTAGCTCAGGTTTTATAATAAAAGCAATCATTATTTGATGGATGCCAAATTTCTGGAGGAATATGCTCACGTCAACTTAAAAACCGTTTCTATGTTGACAATATGCAAAAAGACCACGAATTTGCTCGAACGGGTCTTTGCTCGGCTAATAGCGATCGGACGTAGGCGAATTATTCCGAGCAGAGCTGGAAGAAGCAAACGCTTCAGCGGTTTTCGCTCACAATTTTGCCGCTACCAACTATTCTCTGTCGATTCTTTGATTCTCATTTTCAAAAACATCCTAATTGCTTAATATAGGAAAACTTCCAACTATTCAGTAGTCTGCGGTTTTAGCCCGCAAAAACACTTATGTGAAATGAAAAAAGGAGGACCGAGGATATTTTCCAGTATGCTTTAAGAGAAAGAAGAATATCCTGGGAAATGTCGTCGGTCCTTCTTTTTTCATCTTTTTTTCTATCTCTTTTTTGATTCTTGGCTTCTTTTTTGATTCAGAAGGACCAACCAGATTTCGCGATTATAAGGTGAGAGAATGAATACGATGGAAAGGTTGCTGAATAACAGGATTTCCTGGAACACGTCATTTTTTCCTCTAATTCTTCTTTGTTTTTCAACCATTGTTGGTATCCACACGGTGCTAGAACGATCTACCGAGCTGTTTTACCGTAGAATAAAAGCTAACTATTTTTCAGCAACCGCTGAAGTTCCAAGAGTTTTACGAGAGGAACTAAATGCGTGCTTTCTGCCTCCCGTTCTACTTCCGGGAAATTTTCATCGCGGAATGTAGCCTGCAAGGCCGAAAAACCGTATAGTCAGTCGCTCTCTTCGCTAAGCGATTCTCATGATTTATGAGGGCTAGACTCATCTATCGAGTTCGTTGCAGACAAACGCTGCAAGTCTGCGTGGAATGTTGCGTAGTTGATGCGTCGTCTAGGAACCAAATTCGGCGCAAGGGACGTGTTCGGCATCCGCCACTATGAAGAACTTCCTAAGAGGTGCTTTTTCGCCTCTCCGTCACGGAATGTGCAGTGATCGAGAGGTTCTGGCGCAGTTTCAAATAGTCAGCCAGTTTCAATCGTTTTGCTCCTATGGTCGTAACGACGTTTTTCTTCGTCAGTCACATTTCCTAATGTGAAGACTTCGTGGAGGGTTGGATTAATTCGGCTGAACGGTGAAAAAAGATGCAAAGGAATGTAGTTTCGTCGTTCTTTTAGCGGTTCATTCCGGGGTTTTGTGAACCGGAACACAAGAACACTTCGAAACAGAACTCGTTTGTTAATGCTGGCATAGTTCAATGTTTTTTCGTTGATCATGGTTAAATTGGAGGAAGGTAGGAGGGGTTTCTGCGATCAGGGGGTCAACTTTGCACTACGCTTTCTGGAGGCTAGAGGCACTTTGATTGTTATGTGTCTATGTACAATACCGGAGCAAAGACTACGAGGAAATAATCTGCCGCGCTCAAACAGTTTGTTTAGAAGAGTTTAGAAAAGAGCTTCTTTGGGGCTTGTGTACAAATTTCCTTCAAAAACAACATTCTGTTCAATGTTTCCAGCACTCATCTCGCATCTGGGAGTTGGTATGTTTCGCAAAAATCTCTGTAGTTCTAGCATGCCTTGGCGGTTTGTTTTTAGAGAAAAGGGAAGTTTCAGGAAATTTCCTGCAATTTTAGTGTTGAGCAATTTCTTTCAATTCCTGCGTCCTTCTCTTCGAATTTTCTCCTTGATTTGTAGTTTTCGTGAAGTGTTGTGCCTTTTCCCTACAAATTTTAGCTCCTGCCCAACTTGGAGATCCTTTTTTGTTTCTCCTTCCAGGATTAGCCTTTCATTTCACTGCATCTCGAAGCGAGTGTTTGACTCGTACCAAGCCACTTAGGACGCATTTCTCCTGATAGCGAGCAGAAGTGCAAATAATCCAGAGTCCATGAAAGATTGGTAGAAGCCATAAATGTCCTAAAATAGGTGCGATAGGAGACTATGATTAGACCTGCCCTGATAGCGAACAACGTGACCGAGAAAGCATGTGATGTTGTGGGAATTCGGGACGACGAAGGGGTTTTCCCGCTTAATTTGCACAACTATTCAGCTCTGCCGTCGCTGTTTGGGAGGGCTATTTTTTGCTGGCAGATCCTAATCCGGGTCTAATTGAAATCCACACAAAGCCCGTGTCTCCCACGCAAATAATAAACGACGGCAAATTGTTTTCGTGCGGAGGTAGTCGTTGCTGAAAAACTCGCAATAAAAATACAACAGTAAGATCAACTGGTTGAGCCGAGAGGAGAGCGAAGTCGAATCTTGGTGCGTCTTAGCTGCATTCCTTCATCATTCTGCAGGTGAGAATCGCTGTCGCTTCGCAGTGTCCAACTCGTGTTGCGACAAGAAGGAAGCGCTGTCCTCTTTTTCCGGGGGATATTTGTGTCAGCTGCGCGTGAGCGTTGATTTCCGGAACGACTCGTGAGCAGCGAGCGCATCGCCGTTGTCTTCGGCGCGACGACCGAGAGGACAGAACCGTCGGCGGCGGTTTCTCAACAAGTGGAGGAGAACGTGTGCGGTGAGAAATCTGTACTATGTCGCACAGACATCTGTCCCTAACTACAGTATTTATTCCGTGAAAGAATCGCAGCATTTAAACACTTTTCCAATGCCAAAATGAAGTTTTGCACACATCATGAGAGGGACACCATTTTATAATTTCAAACCTATGAGATAAATTCTATCGAATCGAATTTTTCATCGTTCTGTGTTCGCATGAAAGAGAGCGAAAAGTGGTTTACGAATATCAAATTAGAGTTGTGAACTGCGGCTATTTTGATAAAGGTGTCGTTTCATTCCTGGATTGAACCTAATTTCTGAAATATTTTACTCTCTTCTGATTTTATTCCTTTCCTAAAAGTGTTTCTTTAACCTTCTTTGACTCTATTCAGAAATTTAAGGATAACATTTTATCCTTTTCTCGTGTTTGCACTCCTATTTTTGTCTTTCCATATCGCAAACTGATGGTAAATAAAAACTCCAAATAATCAGTAGAGAAGTAACTATATCTGCAAAGTCTATTATCAATGCAATTATTGAAGGATTAGAAAAGTTGTTGATTTTCAAACAGGAATGAAATAATTATCATATTACTTATAGTTCCTTCAGGCAAAAGAAGGGTGAAATAAACGAGAGAGACTTGAAAAACTGTAAAAGATACATTTTTTCTAAAAAGTGAACTTAGGTGTCACAGAGTGGATGGAAACAGAATCGGGTTCAAATCAGCAAGAAAATCAGATAGCTTTGATCGGAAAGGACAAGCATATCTGTGATTTCATTATTCCTTAATTTCATAGCATCTTCAAGCAAAGTTTCTGTGCAATTCTGCCTTTTTTGTCTCTAACATTTCCAAGAATTTCATTGTGCATCGAATTTTGGCATCCGAAAGAACCGCATTCCGCAAACATTTCCATTTCTTTCATAGTTTCTTGCACATTCCTCCCATTCCACGGCGGTGATCCGAGTTTTCAACTGTCATCCATAATACGTCACTAAGTGGAGGATGTCAACGCAACGCACGTTTTGTTTGTTTGCTTAACCTAAGTTCTTGTATAATGCCAAAAAATTGAAGTTTTTATATAGAAACTCTTTTCAGGCTGGTATAAATGTAATGTATAAACGGGGACGAGGGATGAGAAAGAGAAGGAGAAAAGCCATTGGAACCAAGAAGAGACTTCTTTTCTGAGAACTGAAGAGTTTTAATGCTTCTGATTATGTGTACTGTTTTATATATATATATATATATATATATATATCTATAATTGAAAAAGCTGTCGAAACGTCGTGTAACTGTTGAATAAAAACGCTTCAATTTGTAAATCGCATCTAAAGAATGAGCAATTTCAAGCGGTACTTTTCAAGATAATTTTCACACTTTTCCACAGTTTTGCGAATGATAATTCTCTTCGCTGAAAACATTAAGTGGGAATCTAAAGCAACAGAAAGTTTTCAGGATCTTAGACCAAAAGAGAATGTGCTGCGAATATCTCAGTGTTGAACCACTTAAAAAATCAAACAATCAAGATTTTCCATCAAATTTTGTTAGTCGTTCGTTACCATGGAATATCGGAGTGTCTCAAAGACCGTGTTCAAAGATTTTCCGCGGATCCAGACACCATATGGCCGAATCAGCCATCATCCGTAAATCTTCACACTTATCGAGCTGTTCCACTGACGCGTAACTGTCGACAAGCTCCGACATTTGTCCGTTACCGGAAATGTTACTCATATATCACGACGACACGCCTGTTGCCAAAGCCGAACATCTTGGGCGCGATTAATGTGGGGCACAAATGAGAGCCGATTTATAACAGAGTCGAATGCAGGGGTTGTTCGAAGATCGGAAAGGGGGACGCCTCCAAAAATAATCTTTGTTATGTCTAGAAAGGTCAAAATTTGCCGGGGAAAAATTTTTATGACTTTTTGGCGAAAGCTTTTGTAGAAGGAAATTGACGACAGTTCCATTCGTTCATTTAAGGCACGAGGTCTCTCGTTATTGTTCGCTGACTGTCGGGTTTTCTTTTGCAATGCGCGTGATTCGCGTTGTTTCTCAGTGTCATAAATCGCGTTGATTTGTCGCTCTATGCTTGGCGACGACGACGACAGACCGCCGTTGTATCATGAGAAAAATCGCGAAAATACCGATGCGGGATCGGTTTGGTATTCAGTCCAGTGGAGACTCATTTCAGCGAAGATCATGTATTCAAGAACTCGACATGCCGCTGTTGCAAAAATATTTATTTTTCAGTTGATCATTACTTTTCATTCACCTTTATTGCCGCCCCCTTCCTGGCATAAATAGTATTAATCTATTCAAAAAAGCCCGAAGATTCATCATAGAAACGAACTGATTGTTCGCAAGAAAACCCAAACAGTGAATATTCCACGATTTCGTCTGGTAGTATGTTGAGAGAGACCACATAATTCTAGCACATAACGCCAATGTCGCTGTTTTTTTGGATGCTGTTTAGACCACCTTCGTTTGCTGATTAACCTCACACAGATCTCGTGTCATCTGTTCATTTATTTGTTTGTTTGCTTATTTAATTATTTATTCGTACACAATAGTAGTTCATCAAAAAATTCCAAATTTATGCTGGACATATACTCAGGTGTGCAGCTGTACGCAGCAATACCAACGCGAATCCCACGCAAAAGAGGGTGTTGTTCTTAGTTGCCTACCAAAATAAAAGTAGTTGGATTGAAATGAAGTGAATGAAAGAAATAAACACACGTGAATAACAACTGGAATAAACATGAGCCAGACGATGGGATTTTTTCCTAGTGAAAACGTCCGCGGCTGAGCACACTGCGGATAAACGCCCAACATTATTATTGTGCAGCATTTTTGAAAATGAATCCGAGTCACAATATTAGCACTCTGAAAAGAAATCAATGGCAGAAAACCATAGCGCCTGCAAATTCTAGCCACAAATTTAAATAATCGTATTTACTGTATTTTCCTCCTGAAAATTAACAACAAAGAAATGTTAGGTGAGGAAGCAGAGATCGGAGAATTCTCAGAGGAAGCCTTTACAAAATGGAAAAGTTTTTCAGCTCTGAGGCAGTTTCTTCTAACATTTTCAACACCAGAGAACAAAAACGTCTACAAGAGGAACTGTAATGTGTGTAGGCGGAAAGAATTCGCCTCAGACCCTCAGAATCACACGTGCGAAACCGTAACCAGTTTCGCCCATGTCTGATCCGTTAACTCAGTAAGTGCAAGGTTTTGTGTACCGAGCCAGCTAGAGGAGCTTTTTCACTCAACGAACTCGTACTGACAGCCCTTCCATACGCCTGCGTCTCCGTGGCTCCTTACCTCTCACGAGCGGTCTCGAGAAGTGCGCTGCTATGTCCACACTATACGCGGCTCGGCTAAAAACGCTGAACCGCAAGATGAAGCCAGGAAATGCGCGAGATCATCTCACAAATAATCTCAAGCACTTCGTGGACGTAGCATTCTGCAGGAACTCACTAGCGGATCCACGATATCGAGTACAATATGCACTTTTTGGGCGTTTTCCTTCTTCACAACAAGTGTTGTGTTCTTCTTTAATCACGACCTCAATATCGAGAAGTGGAATGTGGAGGAATGCGTTCGCGCACTCTTCAATCACGCTCACATCGCTATTCATTTCATGACAATTCGAGGGGTTTGATCGAATGAAGTGATCTGGACTTGTGACTGATGAACGGCGAGGATTACGGCTTGTATGTGCAAGAGCTGTATATGAAGAGGAACGAAATGAGGGACCTGACGGGCACCGCTAGTCACTCCTACTTCGGATGTGTTCGGGTATTTTGTTCGTCTACCTGTTTTGCTCTCTTGTTCCGGTCAGGAGATGATCACTTGTCCTGTCCAGATCGCTATTATTCGCAATCGGCAGTTCTACGGTATCACCGACAAAAAAAGAGATCTACAGCTGCCCCCTGCCCTTCTTATCCGGTCATATCTACGAACTGGAAAATGCGAAATTGATGAATGGTGACCGGAAATACTCGTAGTTCTGCAGGAGCATATGCGTTCATAAGGTGTTCCGAGAAAAAAGATTAAGGTCACACGCCGAAGTTCGCAGGAGGGCCGAACTGCTGCGTAGGAAGCGTCACCGAATATTGCAGGATATTTTTTTAAATTGAAAATTGAGTCTGAAGGGAACCTTGAGAGATGTCGGGAATACTCACAACAATTTTAGTTTTAAGTGCGTAAAAATCGGGATCCGCGGATTTATCATCTGCGTTGTTGTCATAATTACTGAGGGCATTTCTGTTCAAAGTTAATTGTTTTTGAAAACCAGCGCAAGATCTCTTGTTTGGTAAATTAACTTATTTGTAAAACAAAATGATGAAAAATGGACAGGTTATCACTTATTAATCTTTTCGAGCTTTAAATCACGGCGCATCGTTTCGACTATGCTGCTAAAGTACCATCTCAGATGCTGTCTAAGTCCGTTCAATCATCTGTTCGCCATTGAAGAAAAATAGAAGACTACAAACCATTAACGCTTCGCTTAATTGTTCGTAATTAGGCGAAGTAATTTGCCGACCAACAATCCTGCAATGGTGCAATCTTTAGTTGTCTTTAGCTTGTAGCTTGTAATTTAGCTTGTAATGGCAGCAGATTACTGATCTCTCAGTACTGCTTCGAATTCCTTAGTGATGACGTCACTGCATAAATCAGCCGTAGAGCAGATTATCTTGTGTAAATCTTGGACATTTTCATGGCGTACGCAGATTATATCTCTGTTGAAATGGGTCCTACTAACAGAAAAACATAACTGTGAATATATAAGAGATAGAGAAACAAACAAATCTGTCAGATATACGAAATCCAGTGCACGAATCATGTCCTTATGAGATGGAAAATTTTGCCAGGTGGGAACTAAGTCAGGCTCATTCACAGAAAAACAAAAGAGTGCTAAGCCATGAAGTGGAAAAGTTGCTAGAATGGAAAAAATATAAACAACAAACTTAAACTAGGATATTATGTGAAATGTCGATCTGAGCAATGTAAATTGGAAAAGTCATACATTGTGACTTAGCCATAGGTTACGTACAAATACAATATGAATGGATTTTGGAATGTTAAATTTGACTTGAACTGAGTGACAGACATATTGCTTGCCGAAGAGAGCAAAAAACTCTGGAACAACTAACGCTATTGAAATTGATGGCTCATCGAACTTTCACATTCCTAACGTTGAGAGCCCAATAAAATTATCATTTCTAGAAGTGAAAAACAAGAATTCCGAACCGAAACTTGCCGGGAGAGCAAAGAAACACATAGTTTTCTAGCACGAGGACACGACGGCTCTATAGCCTTGAAATTGGCGCAGAGCGCAATTATTATGTAGAAATTATATTCTGCAGTGATATTCGTGGATCAAAGTCAATGTGGAAATTTCGCCTCAGTTCACCTACCCTTGTTCAACTCCTGCAAATTAGTGAGATCACATCAAACACTAAACGAATACTTGTTCCAAGTGTGCATGCAATAATGAGAGACAAAAATTTGGGAGCGACTTCTTTGTGCATTAAAAAATTCAAAGGGAAGCTCGGAAGAAGTAACAGCATTGCTTCAAATCTTCTACGGCCATCGATTTGTCCCTGATAAGCCATAGCAGGCTTTTTTGTAGATATCTACTAGTTTCCCAAAAAATGCAAAGGCCATTGCGCGTACCTTTTTTAACATAAAAATGAAATTGCGTAGTTTTAGGTTTAGACTACTGAGCTACGTTATCTTAAATAGATTCTTTCTTTTGATTTTTTAAAGTAGTCGCCTGGCAGTGATTATGATCCTATGCATATTTCGAAGAAAAAAATTTCTCTTATGACCTAGGGTCTTTCTGATTTCCTTAGAACTTTCAAAAAACTGCTTCCAAGGGTACGGTGCATTGCTTCGCGTTTGGAAGTGTATGTTCCATCAAAATCTCTTAGAATAAAACTGCGTGAAATTTCCTTTTTTTTGGAGAGGTTTTTTCAAACTCTTCAATTTATTTTATTTTCTCTCCAAATATGTTGAAAAAGATCTACGACGATTCGAATTTCACCTCTCATTCTTCAACTTAGGGACTAATTTAACGGATGAGTCTCTCTTATTCGTGGTCTGTGACCAAATGGTGGTGGGGAGGGTGCATGGAGGTTTGGAGGGCAGTGTTCGGATGAGAGGAATTCTGCGATCCTTCACCTACGTATCGTTGAAACTCCCTTTCTAAGCATTTCATAATCCGCTTCCTGCGTTCGCTCATTTCTGCACCGGAATCGTATGACTAGTCGTTTCGCCTGCTTGCTTCTTTTGGTGAACAACTGACTCGCTAGGTTTTTTTGCTGCGGCAAAACGTTTAATGGAATTAATTTCTGGTGACCATCAATCTCCATTCTTCTGACGCAAGTCCGTTCTCTAATACAAAGCACTTATCATTTAATTTTTCTTGCAGAAGACGTAATGAAGGGCTACGATAAAAATTCGGCTAGCAACAGCGCGGTGTTCGCGTCTGCATTCCTCGGATACCAGTTGGTTGCGGCGAGCACTAGTGATCGGTTCCGGTTTTGATCCTAGTGGTTCCCTGGTTGCAGACGACCGCTTGGGCGGTTCTGGATGTGTCGTCAACTGGAAGTCTGGAAGAGGGACGACGATATATGGAATAATGTAATGTAGAGAAAAAGCGTTTAGCTATATATGTTTGAAACTTCTCCCCTTACTTCCGGATCATTACACACGCAGGTGGGAAATGTTGACCGGTTTCCTATTTAATATATCATCTCATGTACATAGATGCTGGAAGGTATACAGCCTTCTCTCATTTCCCAGAGTTCATTATAAGGAGGGATACAAAGAAAATAAAAAGGAAATCAGATAGGTGAAGAAGGATGGGAGCAGAGATCAGCAGACCTAACCAATGGCCGGGATGAGAGTGTATGTTTTAAAAACGAGACCAGCACATATGGTAAAGGCGATCTTTTTTTCGACTAACACATTTTTTTGCTTGAGGAACACTTCCTGAATTAGAAATTACAGTTAAATACTATTAAATCTATTACAGTTGTTTTAATTAAGCAGTTAAAAGTTATTACTAGAAGAAGTTCATGTGATTAGCAGTTTTTCTCATTCCGTTAGACCAGGGCAAATGCACGACCTCGACCAATACATCACTGGATGACAGTATTCCTATGATATATGTCTACGTCTGTTTGTCAGTCTGTCTAATACTTGTTTGTCTATTCCATTCTTTTGTCAAATTGGTTTTCAACTTAGTTACAACTGAATCCTTCTCGTAAGATTTGTTAAATTAATCTCAATAACTAGTAAAAGAAAAGGAGCCTGCTTGTTAATTTTATCTCGTGAAAAGTTTAATTTATTCAGTTTTCATCGAGGATATTTATCGATAAATGATCCATGTTTATCTGTAAATAGCTCTTCTTCTTTCCGCATTTATTTGCTACTCATTCTATCGCTCCTTTTTTCATTAATTCCTTTTGCTTCTAATTTCCTTCGTTGGGTGATTTAAATGCATGCTTGTGTCTCTGCACACGTTTCATACTTGACTAAGCACACTCCCTTTTATTTCTTCTCTTCATTTAAATTATCTAACAAGCTCGGAACAGGTCTCTTCCAATTCATCAGAATTCTTTGTCTGCCAAGTTGTTTGCCTTTCTCTTCTGTCTGTCACCTCTGCCACAACATGTAAATTTACGGAAAATCCGATAAGGGTCGGGAGACATATACAAACGAATAAACATCGATCTCATCGATCGACAATCTGTGGGGAGATATTTTGGGGAAGTCCGTGCGTAATGCGGTAATTAATCATTCGGCATATTGACACCTCCCACCCTACGTTATGAGACAGGAGCGGGATTCCCCTGTCGGAGATATTCGATGGCGTTCTCAGAAAGAATCAATTTCATGATTTGGGGACTCGGTACTTTAATGGGATCAGAGGAACTTGCCAGGGACATAACATAGGTGAATGTTTCGCGATGAAAGATTTCGTTGCGATATCCTTTTGCAGGATGCGTAAACGGATATCAGAAGGAAATTGTAGTCACACTCTGCTAGTTGAACATGGTGGCGCCTTACTTTGGCTCCAATAAGAATTCATGCTCTGAATGATATTCCTTCACAGTACCGCGACGACGTCACACTACGACGTCGCCAGTCGCAGCAGCCAGCGAGTTTTCCTGTAACGATCGGTCACGAGTGTGAATCATCAGTGAAACGAGACGAACCGCACAAACCATGTCTAAGCGATGCCACGCCAACATTGTGGCGATTTCCAGTCTTTTCCTCGTCACAGAGCCTCAACGCGATTAGTCGCCGCCGCTTTGCTCTTTAAAATGCGATCACGCAGCAACGATTTGGTAGCATCAATGTTGGCAGTATTCCAGAAATAGCTACGGAATCAAATGTTCTTTGGGTGTGTGGCTGATATTTTCAAGGCTTTTCGTCTGACAAATGAAAGCGACATGAAGATTAATGAGTGTCGTTGCAGACGGAACCAAACATTGAACGGACACGGAGAGCGACAGCGGCAGAGGAAGTTAGTTGCTTGGAAGGTCGCCTGGTCGGCGGCTGGAATGTGTAAAACTGATGATCTGCCATGTGCACCACCGGGCCTGAAGACAAAGAGTCCATGTGGAAACGAAATTAATGAGCCGCCAAAGAAGACGAGCGTGTAATCTGCGCGAAATCAAGCACCTTGGCGGCAGCGAAGCAGCGGGATTTTCAAAATTTCAACTTAAACACGGAGTTCTTAATTTTTGGCTGCCCACTAGACATTCGTTTTGTTTTCATTTATTCCATTTTATTTATACAAGCAGGTAGGGCAAACTTGTAATAATGAGTTGTGGCCACATGCTATGTGCCACTCAGAAAGTCTGGGTTTCAAGCGGAATTCTGTTTACGGCTCTGTGAATAATCATTTAAATCAGGCGGAAAAAACAGAAAAAGCGAAAAAAGTTGTCTGGAAAAACACGTTACCAGTTAAATGGTCGTCGTGTGGACGATTATAACGCATTAGGCAGTACATTTCTAACTTTACTTGTTATTGCACTTGATAATGTACTGTATTCTGTAGCGCAAAAACTGCTGTCGTAATAATTTGGGAAGACAGACTTGTCGAACGAGTTGCCTGGAATGTGTTGGCTGCGTGAAGAACACTGTTGACAAGGGAATGATCCAGTAATTATTCGCCAAAATTACCAATTAATTTTATCATTAGGCCGATGTAGTGCAGTTCGCAGGAGCTTCAGCTGTGACCGCACGATCGATCAATGGTTCGAAACCGATCCCTTCACTCCTCCAGGATCAATGTATTGGTTATGCTTGTTTGGGGGATAAAACACTGATTTGACACGTCGGTACGTCCCCAAGCCAGGAGGCTGCATACGCGTTCTTAAGCTTCAAATGACTCTGAAGTCGAACGCATAGGCGAACTCCCATTGATCAAAGTCGTACACTTTATCCTTAATTTTCTTAAAACTATCCTATCACATAGGCTTCTTGACTTTTTTCAAAAAGAATATAGGGACTTCTGAGATGCTAGAACCTTTTTGGACGTATGTAAGCCAGAGAACCAACGAGTTGTCATGCCTGTACTATCATTCACTTGGATGAGGGCGAACGATAAGTGTGACAATCGAGGAAGGAACGAAGAATAGAAGAAAGCGTATACAGGTGGGGAGGGTTTCTAAAAGGTCTTCTTGTTTTTTTTTTTCTCACATCGATAATTCAAGTTTTCCTCAACTGTCTAAAAACTTGCGCATGCCTTTATTTCGACAGCAGATCCTTAAAAGATGTCTCAATATGCAGTCGATGAAAAGCATTTCGTGTCTGGATCAAACATTCGAAAAAAATAATTCAAACATTCTGGACCTTAAAACCAATTGTGCAGTCGTCATCAAACAAGTCTTAGGATGACGCAAGCAGTCCTCCAATAATTACACTATTATGTATCGTATCAACAATATTGTTCAGAAATTCCGGAGGATAAACTGGATTCAGTTGCAGTGCGGCAGTTAATTTTGCCACTGGCAACTCTCATATTAACTTTGTTTAGATTCGAATTCTGGAAGTTTTCTGAAGATTCGAATACGCACAATGAGTAAGCCAGTTCATCAGTAGCCCTCGCTTGATAATCATGCGTGTTGTCAGTCTTCCGGAGTGGACTGAACGGGTGAATATGACCAGTTTTGTGTAGAAGCGAAAAATGGCTCGTGTAAGGAAGAGTTCGAGATAGACTCGTTGCTTTCCAGCAGGATTTATTGCATAAATTATTTCTCCCCTTCCTGTCATTCGTCAGTGGAAGCTAGAAAACAGTTAATGTTAGTTAGTTAATGAAGCAGTACATCGAAAGATGTTGATTTCATAAAAAAAAAAGTTGCAGCGTGCTTCTGGGCGCTTCTATTCTCCAGGACTTAAAATCCCTGAAGCAACTTGCAAATTTTACTGCTGCAACTTCGCTGAAATGCATCTTTGCAAAGAACCATGCACAATTGCGCAATAGCTGCGCAGTTATCTATGTGTCAGTGTTATCGAAACTATTGTAGATAAATCACGAATCCTACGCAATACCACTCGCAAATATTTATTCATTACGCGTCGCTACAGCCAGAGGGTCAGCCATAGCTGACGTATTATAACCTTTATGAGGTCAACGATCTTTGCCATCGGACTTGCCAGAAGCCAAAGATCTGTATTCACGGACCGCGAATAATTGTTTATCTTAGAGCCGCTTAGTTATATCCACCCTAGGTCTTATAAATCTCGTAAGCGGTGAAGGATCCAGAAAGATAGCTTAGTGATTCGGCAAATCACCGGCAGTTACTCAGTGGTATATGGGAGATTCAAAGGTACTAGGATTTTCAGGAAATCACAGCTTTATGACGGCAGCAGTCACTTCGTTTACAGGAATTTCCAGAAAAAAGAGTTAAATATTTCCTTCCTGAAAAGTTATGAAATACATAATAGACTTCATTATCTAATAGAGTTAGTAATCTTTTTGCTTCTTCCCGTGTCTAAAATTTCGTTGGAAGCCAATTATCTACGAAATAAAGAAGTAAAGGGTATTTGAAATGAAAAGAATTAAGAAAGGAACAGAAAGGGAACAATGTGGTGTCTAACGTGACTTCTAGAGCAGGCTGATCACTATATTTCAGAAGTTTTTCTTTGAGTGTGTAGTGTTACAAATCTATTGGCGATATTCGCTCGGAATTTGAGCATTTCAATAGAATGAAAGTCCTCTCACACTCTTCAAAACCGAATAATATTTATGGATTCCATGTCGCAGTTTCGAAGCTCTGAATTCGTTCACGTGCACCCCCATTCAAGAGCGCTCAAATTTGGCACATTTTTTTACGCAAACATGACCTTTCTGTCTGCTTATATTCATGCAGACTCTACTTTTGTGTGGAATATTATATAAAATTAAACTTGGCATAAACACTGTCTGGATTGTCCGCGATTTTAGAGGGGTGATCTTGAAGTTTCACAGAAATTGATGGTCGTGAGTTTCGGTACAGAGCCAGTGATAGTTGTGAACAAATCCTTGAATAAATAGTTGAATTCCGACTGAAAGGGAAGCTGACTCCCCCTTTACGTCGGTACAAGGAGAATCTGCTTAATACTTCAGGAATCTCTGGGCCCACAGGTGCTTGCCTTTTTTCTTTTCTTTTTCTGGCTAAAATTTCCGCAGTTGTCTACCAAATGCACCACACATTCATGTGTGATCCAATAGCTCTAATTCTCGGATAATTCTCGGCGTTACCGATCGAAGCGATCTTACCAAGGGTGAACTTGATGATAAATGTGGCCGCAGGATATTCGTATGATCCTGACATTTCGTATGTTCAACTCAGTGACTGCACCTCTACAACTAGGCATTTTTATATTCACACCTCGAAATTTGCAATAATAAGTGCTAAGATCAGTCGAGATGATCTAGGACTTCACTTCCTCGCAGCGATTTGGCGCGGCCAGCTGGAATTCACGCAAACCGAATAATGGTTGGCAAAAACTTGCGCACAGTGCTCACCGTTCTATGGTGTAGATTTTTCAGACAAGCAGATAATGGCTGGTCTGACTGATAGTGTGACGATCGGCGTGGTTCACATCTCTATTACTGATCATTATAATTAGTAACTACTTTTAATTATTATTTTTTAATTATTACTACCAGTTACTATTATTAGTTTTCGTTATTACTAGTACTATTAGCTCCATATTTTCTTCAAACAAATAATTGTCGTTGACGTTTATCACAAGATAAATTTTTCGGCACCACGCAAGAAACATTTCGTGAGAGGTCAACGGTGAGAAGATTCTAGCTTCATTCTGAACTTTTATTGTGGAAAAACCATACATCTAGGTTTTTTTTTTATATATATATATATATATATATATATATATATATATATATATATATATATATATATATATATATATATATATATATATATATATATATATATATATATATATATATATATATATATATATATATATATATATATATATATATATATATATATATATATATGGGGGCGGGTGTGGTGTAGCGGTTAGAGGTTCCGCTTCCTGCACGATCGATCGGAGGTTCGAATCCGCCCTAGTGCTCACCAAGCCTTTCATCCCTCAGGGGTCGATAAATTGGTACCAGACTTGTCTGGGAGGATAAAAACACTGACTTGACCCATCGGCTAGCCACCGCAAGTCATTGTATAGGCCAGATACACGTTCGTTAACCTCAAACGATTCTGAATTGAAGTGAACGTGGGGGCGCATCCCAAGCGGATTGATTAACGCCAGAAACTTTATCCTTTATCCTTTATATATATATATATGTGGGGCAGTCGGTTAGATGTCCGTTGTAGCCACACTGTTGAGGGTTCGAAACCGCCCTAGTGGAAAACTAGCCCTTCGTCCTTCCGGAATGTGGATTGATACGCCAGTGGCTTAACTTCGGATGGCTCTTTGTCACGGTCCTCGAAAAAAAAAAGAAAAAAATTTTACAAAAAGAAAAGAAACAATTTTTTTCCGAGGACTGTGACAGAGATCTCTCTGAAGTCCGTGGATAGACCTCAGAGCGGGAAAAATTGCTTGGATCAAAAATTCATTCTTAATTTGCATGAAATTCCCGGGAAACCTCTGTTCGTTAAGTAAAGTGGAAGTGGTTTGCGCTGTTGTAATGTAGTCACGTAAACATCGAAAGTGCAGGTTTGTGTTGGCAGGTCCCATATTAGCCATCCTACACACTCGTTCATACACTAAAGCTCACTGATTATGTAAACGGATTGTCACGTGAAAATCACCGATTGCTTTCGAATTTGGGGACATTTCGATATGAGAAGCTTTCTCATGCTTTAGGTGAACTCGGAACACTTATGGATGAATCACTGAGCGTTCCAAATCTCCTACAAGTAGGATAAGTCTCACTTTTCTCAAGTAAGAGTTTTTGAATATGGTCCACCCCTGTGTACCAGTAGCTCTTACGGGTGGTGCTCACGATCAAATTCTGTACAAATCTCCGCGATTTTCTTCGTGCCTAGTGAAAGCGGATCAGTTTTTGTTTGCTGTTTGAGTGGAACAGTTGAAGCGGACTACATATGTAGGTAAATAATGACAAGAGCCAGTGTCATTAAAATCCAGAAAGCGAATTTGCGGCGGAGGAACGGCAAAAGGGCGAACTATTTCAATAAAGTTTCGAAAAAAAGGAACTGCCGTCGGCTTAAAGCTAGTAAGTGACGGAAATTCTTCTATATCTCACGGCTGTCGCGAGAGAACTGGTCCGAGCTTTTGAACTGAGCTTCAGTGCTTAAAAGTTCGAAGAGATTCGAAAAACATAAGAAAGGAGAGAGTCCAAGGAAATTTGATGCCGTGATACAACGTAGTTTTTTCCTAATTTGGGATCATTCCAGGACTGAAAGAGAGAATTTTGCAAAGAATTTAGAATTTAGCTGTGGTAGCTCTGAGCTCTTTTTTGTTCGAGAACGATAGATAAACCACTGTACGGTGTGATAACTCTGGATAACCTTGCAGCGCGTTCGTTCTCGTATGATCCAATTATCCACTCAATCCAGAGAAGAATGCAGGAATTCGCCAAAAAGATGCTCACGTTCGCCGAATGAACTGAACTCCTCGCCAAATCACCACCCCGAAAAATCATGTGACCGGTGCTGAACCTCTCTGCAACCGTCTGAGTTAATTCCGTGTTGACGTCGGTACATGTGACCTTCGCTGTTGTCATCGCTGTCAACGAAACTGGGAGTTTATCGATAGATGCCACTTGGAAACAGGGAAGAAATCAGAAATCAGCAAGATATGTGACTGAAGGCACGTGCAGCGGGAGATGCATGGGAATTATTAGGAGGCAACTGTGAGCGTCACTTGGAAGCTTCGGACGAGAACTGCTACCTGTGACTTCTTGACAGTTATTTGCATCCTGCTAATTTACTCAGCAGTTTTTTTAGTTCATTAGATCTCTACAATCTTTGTTATGCTGATGTGAAAAGTTAAGAATGAATCAAACAACTGAAAGCTTTCCTGTTTCTATAACGAGTAGTCTTATCTAAGCCTCAATCCCAGAAAACTTTAAAATTTTGAAGGGCATTTTTTGCTAGAAGCTATATAGATGTATAAAGAATACACATACAAGATCCACAATGACCTTTTGATAGGATTTTTGGAGAAGGTTAGTGAGAAGTTCTTCGAAACGTTCCCTGAAGTTCACCCAACGAGTTCCCTTAGGTGTAATATATATGAATAATCGAGTTTGCATTTTTTTAGGGAATTTGTGCTTCGCTGTTTCTTACCATTCACTTCAATATCATATAATCTTTTTGAAGAGAATTGATCCACAACGCCAACTTTCCAAGTTTAGGAACAAGAAGAAATCGCACACTGCCAGAGATCCAAAAATTGCTCAGATGAGAAATCACTTTGAAATTTGATTTATCGGATTTTATAATGCAAGTGTGTTGCGTTGCAAGATGACGATTACCTCGCATGAAAACTTTTCTGTTTCAAATGACCATCGGAAGTGAATGGCATATCAATCCAGGCTGCAATTTGATCCGAAAGGGACTACAGATTGGACTTATCAGAAAACCGTTTTTTTTCTATGGCTTTTCCGAGATGTGGGTAGAAATGACTGCTGATTATTTGCTGCTTTATTTCCTGTCCTATATCTGTGCTTAATTTCCTTTCCAATACCATTGTTTCGCGCTGATCTACTGCAGCCTTCTCAAACAAGCAGGCCAAAATACGATTTAATTCAATGGAAGTAGTTTTCGTCGCGTATATACTGTCTGCGCTTCACAGTAGTTTCGCAGTCGTTTCCCACGTCCGTAACTCCTATCATAAAACGAATCAAGTGCCTAGCGATCAAACAAATAGCTTGAAAGAATTCAATATCTCTCTACATTCGGATTTTATAATGAATCCACTAGGGTCATGTTGGAGGAGGAATACGCTCACTAGGGGATGCGTATTACTGGGGATAGGTTGGTGAAGTACTCCTGGATCCACAGTCGTGAGAATTCTGCAATGAGAAGCTGAAACATATGGAGCTTATTGAATTTTATCAACTCGGAGATAGATCAATGAAGTTAGGGAAGGGGGAACTGGGGTGAATATGCAGTCGCAGAGGAGTTATGGGCTGTGGGAGTACAGCTTTCAGAAACCATACAATAGTATTTTTGCTGAAAAGTCCTCTATCAACC
Source organism: Necator americanus (assembly GCF_031761385.1). Taxonomy (NCBI): domain Eukaryota; kingdom Metazoa; phylum Nematoda; class Chromadorea; order Rhabditida; family Ancylostomatidae; genus Necator; species Necator americanus. Next base: position 17,924,036 of record NC_087374.1, read on the forward strand.
CCCAACCACTCCGAAACCTCTTTCCTTCTGAATTTTCCAAAACTATTTGGCTACCGTAGACTGGTATTAGTGGAGTTTTCTTGACAGACTTTGAGTTCCATTGCAAAAATTAATGAATCGTAAGAAAGCGTTGGGAACCATGACTATGATTCAGGATCTCGGAATGGACATACGAGTCATGACGAGCTTCACTTTTTTTGGTGACGTAACAACAACAGGCTGGACAAAGTTCAATCAAAGTAAAACCATGTAATGAATGATAGATCGCCTAGAAAATTGCGGAATTCATCGTCTTTGTCTATGTGCATCCTGAGGGATCACCCACATATGTGAATGAACATACCTACTTTCTGTAGCTAGTTGAACTTTACGCGTATTTATTTTAAAATAAATGGAAAAGAAAACACATTAGAGAGAGGTGGAGAAAGATGAACAGAACATTGAATGCAATTTTGCGTTTTAATTTTTCCAGACGTCTTACCTCAAATAATAAAAAAAAACCTTGGATTGTTGTTTTTAAAAGATAAAGCTTTTACAGAAGCGGCAAATTTTCGATATAGTCGATACTTCTGGAGCTTCATTTTAATTTTTTGCTTTTCCATTTGCATAAAAACGAGGATGAGATTCCACTAGATGCTAAATTTATTCATAGTGTGACCGACCCGTCCAAAAGCTCATATGACGAGTGCCATGGATTACTGGTTGCGCTTGATCATTTGATCCTATCTCCAGTCATTGACTATAGTTATACGAATAGGATTATGCAAAATTCGAGGAATTGGTGTATTTACATGCGTGACCAGCGTTTACTGTGCACTATTGTGACTAGAGTCCGTTTAAGGGATGTACTGAAAAATGTAGAATTTTCTACAAGGAGTTTTTCTTAGGATTTCTTTGTTCCTGTGTAGTTTATGGATGAAATCCGACACTTCTGAGGAAATCTTTTTCCAAGAAGGTCGGATTCTGGCCAACAGCTGACCAGCGCAGTCAGGATCTGTTCTAGAGTCGTTTTGAAAGATTGGGCGTCGCTCTTAGATCGATCCCAACGGCTGCAATTACCTCGAGGAAAACAATAGGCAACGAGGAACAGATGGGTTCAGTACATTAAGGAACACCGGAAATTTCTATAAACCCACCACGTTCCTTTAAGAACTACTTGTTCCTTTCGTGAACCGAGAGAAATTTTCCAGGTGGTGTTTTGTGGAGAAATAGAGAACTGCTGGGAAGATTTCTTTTCTTTCCGAGCGTATATGCAAATTTCTTCATCTTGGCGTGCATAGCTATGTTCGGCTGCAAATGTTTTCTGGGATAAGATCGGCACCACTGTGGCGTTTATTTATTTTTTTTTATCTACTGCGATATTTCTGCACTCACTTTTGGAAGAATTTGGAGGCTTTCTAATAACAATTTGATAAACTATAGGAAAGTAGTTAAAGAAATAATAAGCCTCTTCGAGGGCTTGGGTTCGAATCCCACTCTCGTAACCGCTTTTGCATCCGAGCTACTTTATCATCACTTCACGGCAGCGTTATTATGGAGCAGAATGCACGTTTTTGATGTAGAGGGTGTAGGGTGGGACTGCATTGTGTGATCTTGCTTTCGCAGTAGCAACAAATTCTACCAAGTTCCCCTATTTTGCACAATCATGGTTACTAAACAAGATTTCATCTTCAATGCAAATTGAGTGAAATAAGGAAGACAGTGGGCCGAAGATTCTCCTCTACCCGGACAGTAATGTGCAATCATTGGTAAAACTCTAGCATTTGAAAACGTCGAAAATGCTCAATATCGAGGCTCCATGAACATTTGAGTACATTTTCTGCGGAAGATGTTGATGGGATTGTTTCACGAAATCCAGAATGTTTGTTTGGGGTTGCTTTTTACAAAGACTCCTCGCTACCGTTTTTCCAGCTACATAGGTCGCCTATCTCTCTGGATTTCCTCCGAGCTTATCCGATTTTGCCCTCTAGGGCAGTCTAAGCTGTAGTGTCCTTTTTCCGTCTTTAAGTGCCTACCGATTTGAACTAGCCGCTTGCGCAACTACGATGTGCACTGACCTCATCTGCTCTTACCAGCGCAAGGAACGCGGTCAGCTCTCTGTTAGCGAGTCAGATGCCAGGCCAATTTGAATGTGCAAGTGCCAAATTACTGCCACCAGAGGATGCTAGCTCACCTCACCTGTAATTGTCGGATAACGCGTGTTTGGATGACGACGGAGGGACACCTGTAAGAGAGACCCTTATGAACATGTGCAAACTGTTTCCTTTTTCGAAGAACACTTTTGACGAGTGCACAACTGGGTAGATAACGATGACATTTGAGAATTTGTAGAGGATTTTTCTAAGGAATATCAGAAATTGGGGGGTGGGTGTAGTGCAGTCGATTAGAGGTTCCGCTTCCTGCACGATCGATCGGAGGTTCGAATCCCCCTAGTGCTCACCAAGCCTTTCATCCCTCCGGGGTCGATAGATTGGAGTTGTCTGGGAGGATAAAAACACTGACTTGACACATCGGCCAAGCCTCCGCAAGTCATTGCATGGGCCAGCTACACGTTCGTGAACCTCAAACGATTCTGAATTGGACTGAACGTGGTGGCATCCCAAGTGGATTGATTAACGCCGCAAATTTTATCCTTTAACATAATCAGAAATCGCTATTATTCTTTAATTGTCGACCGATTGCTCCCCAAGTCTGTTATTGTGTCGTGTAAAACACCGCTCCAACCATAGTGATTTTCCACTTCCTGCAGAAAAACTGATTGAGGACTAAAACTTCGTATCGTTTTCCGCCTTCGAAACTTTTTCCTTGTCTATATTAGAAGGAAATAGGATTCACAATTCTATCACTTTGACTTTTTATCTATTGTATTCTAGATTGTAGTATGTACCAGCCAAAGTATCGTAGTTCCCGTGAATCAGCACCTAAATCTTGTAAAGGTTCACTAAATATGACTAATTCTACAGAGAAATGAGCTTCTCAGAAAGTGTTGTTCCAATTTAAATTGAAATCATTTTCTTTATTTTTCACTTGTTTTTTTCTTCCGAAATTCACTTCCTACGGGGGGACGAATGAAACGACGCCTAACGTAATATTTGCAGGAATCACATTTTTTCATCTCTCTTACATGAAAACTCCAACCTCGATAACTTTCGGCAACCAGCTGATTTTTCCACTGAAGGACGTGTGGTTTGAGGGGCAGGAACCGGTTCATTTGAAGTTTGCGCCAAATCATCGGTGACATAAGCGTAGGGAGGGGGGGCAACAGGTGCTCGATGGCCTGATTCTGCGTTCGGGAATCTGGCAGATGGCCAGCTGCTGGTGCTGTGGTGGCATAATGCCAACGCTCAGGTCGTGAAAACCGGAAAGGAAGACAAGAAGAGAAACAAAGCTCCACTGTGTTCAAAAGATGAGAAAATGAAATTTTAAGCCGAATTACTATGAATATAACTGTTCTAAGGAACAGGAACCCTGTGCGATGGGGCCAGGTCGGGTTGGAGGTCAAAGTTCTCAATTTCGAGGCCCGAAGCCAAGCAGCAGGTGGTTTTTATATCATAGCATTGCTTCGTGTCCATATAGCACCAGTCTCAGCAAAAGGCCAGAAGACATTTTTTACTGAGGTTTGAAATTTTGTATCGAATGATGTATGGCACTTCAAAAACACTTTTTGCTCTAACGTTCCGGTCGTATTCCTCAAACTAACGCATTACGGGGGTGTAGCGCAATCGGTAAGAGGTTCGATTGTGACCGTACGATCGATCGGTCGTTTTAAATGGTTTTTGAATAGATCGATGGTTTTCCTTGGTGTCAACTAGCAACATCGTGCACTTCATCCTTCATATACAAAAAAAAATACAAAATATAAAAGCGCATTACTTAAACCGCTTTGAAATGAAATCAGTGCTGGCGTTGAGGAATAGCAGCAGAAATACAAAGGGCTCGCACACACGCTTTTCTAATGAAAGCCGAACTTCTACGACTTGATTTTTATTTTGACGAATATTTAGAAGAAAAGACAAACGAGTCTGGATTTGCCACTTCTCTGCTGAACGTTACATCCGAAGCTGCTTTTGTACTCCAACTATAATGTTACTTCTGTATTCAGTTACAGATAGTACGTAATATACAACACCGCTACTAACTTCTGTCCGAAATTCCGTCGAAAACCGTCGGAATTCTCAGGAGTGGCCAAAATCTTGAAAACACCAAAACCGAAAGCAAATGAGCTGCTTATTTCAAGTATACTTTAAGAATTTAGTTTTGAAAAATGTGTGGTCTGAAAACAAGCAAAGTTTCCCCCAACCCTCGTTAATTACTTTCACACCTCCACAACCCTGCCACTGGCATATCCCGCAAGTTCATCTCCGCGGAAGGAACGGGCGTTGATGGAATTTGCACTGGTTCAAAACAAGACAAAATAAAATGTTTATTACATGGGTAATCAGGAGGTTATTTAGAGGATTTTGGTACCCTCCATCGTATATGAGTTCGAGATTTCCATTCTAATCGGAAATTGACGTAAATGTTCCATTAAAGGTTAATAAAGAGGCAAACACTCCTAGCTGTGAAAAATCTGCTCGAATATTTTCTAAGCGAATAATTTGTTCTTGACAATAGTTTAAACTGTAGGTATCCAGCTCTGAAAGTGTTTAGTTTTCCCGATGTCAAACTTACAACTTTGCTCTATTTCGTTACCTGTTCCAAATTTTGAACAGCTGTCAACGGTCCAGATAGAACGCTAAAAACCGCACTTTCGAAGCTAAAAACTTACAATTTGAACTGTTGTCAAGAACAAATTATTCGCTTGGGAAATTTCCGAGCAGATTTTTCACAGCTAGGAATGTTCGCCTTCCTATTAACCTTCAATAGTGCACATTCGTCAATTTCCCAGAGAATGGAAACTTCGAACTCATACGTGATGTGGGGTATCGAAATCCTCTAAATAACCTCGTGGTTACGAAGATAATAAACATTTTACTTTGTCTAATTTTGAGAAATTAGCGCAAATCCTATGAACCACTCCCCTTCCACGGAGATGTATTCGCCGGATATGCAAATGGCGGGGTTGCGGAGGTGTGAAAGCAATTAACGAAGGTTGGCGAAACTTTGCTTGTTTTCGGACCACACTTCGGAACCAAACTCTTGAATTATATCGCAAATTAATTGCTTTCGAATCGTATTCTCAAAATTTAACGTCGTACGGTTTGCGACGGATTAATCCGTCGGCGACGTGTTTTGGGACAGAAGTTAGCAGCGGTGTTGTACCACACCGAATTAGCACTTACTTTCTTGTCCTTCCACGCTTTGGCTGCAGCTTCGAAGAAACTGTACTGCAAAGTGTCGTTGCCTTTTGAAGCTCTGCAAGCAGCAAGAATTCCTTTCTTTCTATTTTGTGGTTAGTAGGTTGAGCTCTCTGCAGTACTTCCCTATATTCTTCCAATAAAGAGATGCTATGGAAATAGGAGTCCTAACTTTAACTTATCCAAAGTTTGTGTTAAAACACTTAAAAACATTACGTTTCATGAATTCTTTTATCAAAACGGCTGTCGCCTCTCCTTTCTGGTGCGAACTTCTCCCAGAAACGTTGAAGAGCAACTTGCTCGTAAAAGCAGTTATATTCCTGGGAATGACGATGATTAATGCCACGAGAACGAAAGAATATAGCGTCTCATTTAACGAACCAGATCTGGTATCTCGTTTTTCACTGCCTCATATATGTAGTCACGATAATTATTTGAAAGAGAGGAACCATGACAATTATCAAGACCATCGACGGCAATTGAAAGAAGGGCGACCTGCAGCGGAACTACAATAACTGCCTTTTTTAACCACATAATAATTTTGACGTTATAGGAAGTTCGTGCATTAAAGTGTGACTGTAGAGGTGCTTACCTCTAGAACTAGGATGATCGTACATGCCATCGCTATTTCTGAGGATACTGTAAAGAAAAAACAACAAAAAACTGGCCACCATATTGAAGGTTAGGTTAATAGTGTACTTTTTGCATTCAGCAATCCAAAATCGTCTATTGGAACCTATTTAGAGGTATTTTAGCCCTAGTATGTCCAGGTACGATATGTATGCAGGTGTCGATGACGGCGAATTCGATAATGAGAACTTCCAATGAAGAACGACCCAGGCAAAATTACTTCACTTCTGTAATGAAGTTCGGAAAAGTTGAAGAAGAGCGAGAAACTTGCTAATTACTTGAGATGGCTTGTATGACGATTACTTTAGAAGCTAGAAAAGAGAGGAATTAACTGGTCCGAACGACTGCCTTGTTTGATACCACTTCTGATCGGAAATCGCAGTGCCAGGTGAGTTGACTGAAAGACAAGACATGCATACTTGATACACTGCATGTTATCCCCCAATGTTTATTTTTCTGCTTCGGAAAGATGCAATACGCGATCCGAATCATTTTCATAGTCCTGCATTTGAATGAATGCATCCGTCCAGTAGCATAACGGAGAACTGGAAAGCAGTGTTCTGCGTCGGACCTCTTCACATCCACAGAGATATCGGTGAGAAGAAAGTTTTTGTGGTACTAGTACTAGACATTAGTGGTAAATAGCATTAATTGCTACTTTTTATGTTACAGTCGATGCTTAGAATTTCAAACAATTATCACACCGTTAAGCAAGATGAGCTGAAGTGTGTAGCTTATTTTTGTTTTATTTCCAGCCAAAACTGTCCTCACCAACCATTATTCACAGTGTCAGGCGTGATGGAATTTTCCCGTAGGGGATCGTAAAGAGAGGCTGCAAGGGAAGCGGTCTTAAAGAAGTGTGCGGTGGGCAGTAAGTAAATGGAGTGTAACATGATGACCAGGAAAAAATATTAAGGGGATAAAGTCAGTGGCGTGTGAGCCCCTTTGGGATGCGCCAACGCGTTTTTACTGCAATTCGTAATCGTTGAGGTTTTGGAACGCGTGTTGGTCTATACAATGACTTGCGGGGGCCAGCCGGTGATCAAGACAATGTTCTCCTCCTCCCAGACAATGCTGGTATCAATTTGTCGAACCAGGGATGAAAGGCTTGGTTGGCACCAGGAGTTTCGAACCATCGACTTACGGCTACAGCGGATCTCCTACCTACAACCGTCCCAATTAAATAATTACATGCTTTAAATAACATTAAATAATTACACATACTACAATATATTGTAGTAACTTAAAGGGCTGAGACAATAAAATGGAACATAAACATTTTGTTTTGACGATTGGCAATGCACCATGTGTTGACAATGTGACAACGGGCTTACGCAGGTTCTAAGAGATGAAGAGTTTAGCCATGCGTAGTTTTCAGCAGTTTGAGCGGTTTGAAAGAGGACTTATTGAAATCTAGATAGGACACAATTTAAAACTCTTCGTTTTTTGGGTATTTTCATTTAAATTTTGAGAGAGCCAGATGGTTTGAAAAGGAGAAATTCTACATATGGGGTTTCCTCAGTCCCTCTGTACAATTATAGATGATTCCTTAGAATGCCGATCCGCTTTTCCGGAATGCAAAACCGCAATTTTTTCCTCTCGCTCCGGAAAGTGTATAATCTTGTAAAAAAGCTCATAACTCACATTTACTTAATGCTACGCTTTACAATATTTTGTAGTCGGGGATTTTCTCTATCACAGGCCGCCCACGTCACACAATTTCTAGGCCTCGCCATTTTTCCAAATTTTTGATGGGAAGAAAGTAGAAAAATGTCATTTTCCCATCTAAATTCCAAAAAGATTGAGAGGTGGGAAAAACAGCGATATGACAGCTTTGTATGGCAGACCTTCTTCTCTGAAATCTGCCTAAAATATTTCTCCCTCTCCCTCTTATCACGAAGTTATTTGCAATCTTCCAGACCTAACAGTGTGCACAGGGGCTTTTTAGGCAGTTAAACTCCACTAGATCTACTTTGAAACTATTGAACACTATGTGTAGTTAAGATCTTCAACTTGTTGAATTTGTTCCGAGTTTCTAGCGCCTTGGCAAAAATTTGTCTCAGCAGGGCGTCAAACCTGAGGCGTCCCACTGTTACCTGACTCCTCCTTTTTTGTCGTATTATGGGTTTCCATCAGTATTTAAAAATATTTCATAGATTTTAGGATAAAAATAAAACATTTCCATATTAGTATTTAAACATTCCAGCAAATTCGCTTCGTCCGTTACTTGGTGTTTCTTCGCTTCTGCCAGCTACCGAATTTCATATTTCCCACCTGGTCCTCGGGTAATCTTCGATCTTGAATTGGCAGCAACCGAGAACTTCAACAACGTTGGAGAAGATAAAGAAAAAGGAGGAGTCGTATTCAGGAGGGTTGTGTTCCATTACCACACTTGGTCCTGATTATACATTATCTACACAGGTTTAGGTATGCTGGATAAACAGTCCCATGCCGCAGTAGCGGTCCCCTTTAAAAAAAGAGCACCAATACTTTATACGCTGTTTAATGTGAAACAATTGATAAGCCGGGCGAATTACGGGAAGCAGAGAATTTCAATCGCTTAAAAGGGTCTGGAAGGGCCGAACACTCTGCAGCGCATACTTGGAGCGAGGAAATTGTTGAGATGAAATCTCAAAATCTGATACTTATGTCCTTTGAAGTAGAAGTAACCCTTGATCGGTTCTGGCTGTTGACCGATGTTCCCCATCCATCTCACTGAATCCCAGGAACTATTCTTCAGACTCTGAACGTTTCTCGAACGAGAGTGTGCTGCGTGCAACTTGCTCGATAATTCTGTTGGGTGGGATGAACTACTTTCTATGCAAACAGCTTGACTGCTAATTTTATCCCTTCAGATCCCATTATTTTGCAACTGATTCGGAATTTACCACTAGCGATTTACGCCTTTCCATTTTTTCCTGAAACCTATTTATAGTCTTTAGATTTCACCGCCCACAGACAGAATTCAGCCGGCTCTACTCATGTGGTCGAAGATGTTAGGTACACAGAACAGAATCCTTCCTGAGAGAGACTAGATTGTCGAGAGAGTAGAGGCGTTTGTTTGGGAGCAAAATTTCTAGCTGTCCGTTGAATATTGCTACTTCATTGGCCAGATTTTGTCTACTTTATTGGTCCTGATTATATTGTGCTTGCCTGTGATTAGACATTAATTCCTCCCTCTACATCCTCATTGAACGAGCAGTTAGACTGAGATATTACGAAAATACGTAACGTTAGCTAGCCGCTTTTTTACGGGTTTTCGGTAACAAGGAGCCACCTTTGCACACGCGCCGCATACAGGTGCGTGCGATCGGAGATTGCTGAGGTCCCCTCCTATTGAAGCTTTGAAGGCTGTTGAGGTAAAACCAACGAATAGGCTGCCGAGGGGCGGGAACGTGTACATACAAGAGCGTTCTAACGTACCTTGTAGGCAGTAACGTGGTTCGCTCGCTTTTTTGAGACGATTAGGATCTAAGACCTGCAAGCCCATCCCCATCTTTTCCCGCGGATTCCCTCTTCCCCTTTAATTGCATCATCTCCTCTCCAACCAACAAAGAAGTAATCAATGTTGGGAGGTGGGGGCGGTGGGGAGCGCCTAAACGGTACGCAGCACAGCAAATGAACAGCTAAAAGTTTTCCATTTTTGCAGCCCTGTGTTTCATAATCTGATTTCGTTTGAATAATGAATGCAATAAGAAAGAGAGAGACATTGCGACGCCCCGGTTTGCAGCTGTGCAAGTAAATTCTGTCTGCGGACGGATTTAGCGAGCGGCCAAGGGCCAATAGGATCTCTTCAGCTGCCAATGATTGAGCTGCTGAAGAGACTGGAACATATGTAAGGGGCGTTTTAACGTACCTCGTAGGAATTGGAACGCTTTCCACTTTTCAGGACGACCAAATGGAATTGAATGAGGACACACTTATAGATCTGATCTACACTCCAAACTCTACATTCTCCCACAGCCGCGCCGACTACGCCACTTTCGTGATACGCTGCTTTTAGTACCAATCTTGGTTACAGCTCAAGAAATTCAATTGAAAGCTACGTGTTCAACATGCCCAGATTCAGCTACATTCAGTCATAGGCACTACAATGAAGTGGTAGTCAGCATATATGTAGACGGATTCAAACATGCCTGCGTATTCTGATACCCACTGCAAGGCTATAAATTGTGCGTTGGCGAAATTTGGCGAGAGCCGCAGAATGCTTAATCGCTTTCAAGAGACAATTATCTTATGAACAAATTATGTAATTTCAGAAAAGTTTATCAAATTTTTCCCAGAGTACACATTACAAACTGTCGAGTCGTGGCATGCGCTAGAAATGGAAGTTCCATTCTGAATATTCTGTGCTAATTGTTCTTTTGGAAGAAATCATCTTCCAGACGTTCGTTGAATTTTCAATCCATCAAGTGGGTAGAGAAGACATTGCGTAGTCTTTTTGAAAAGGAAGTTTACCATAGATTTTGCGAAGATACAGCAATTCCAGCAATTCGTGCCGAAAATATGATACAAATGGGTTGTCCTGATGAAACGTTTCTTCATTCATCCGGTTTTCAGTGATGTGACTTCTTTAATTTGACGAAACACTGGTCAGTCGTCATGTCCTCATCATTTAACCCAATATATCGCTGACAGCGGAAAGACGACCTTTCGAATTTGAATCCTTGCGACTAAGCACCCCTCTGATCAGGTGCTCAGATCCTTGACAGAGATTACTACCAGTCCCAATCCATACACTGATACTCCATCGTAATCACCAACGTATAATTTGCGGATAAAACTGTTGTGAAGATTAAGTACATACAATTGTGGTCATAGTGATGACGCTATGACATTATTCTTCGAGAATACTTCAGAAAACTGGACGGAATCTTTTCAAAGCGTGAGTGTATTTTTTTGAAACTGCTTGGAATTTACTATATGAAATATTGTGTATGCAACAGAGCTGTGTTGTAACGAAAATGAACCAATATTATTGACTAAAAGTATCTATTTGTAGATGGCACGAAAGAAACACTTTGGCTCCTTCAAACAATACTGCTACAACCCTTGCCCTTAGATAGACTTGCTTTTTTCCTTTAAAAGCATCACCCCACGAATCTGAGGTGGTACGGATTTTAGGTGGAGTATTCGTATACGGGATCGTAGACTATGGAGAGGGGATGATTCCGTCCATTTCTTCCTGATTGCCGTAAAAAACGGCCCGAAAGATACGGCCCGTGCACAAGGCTGGCGCGCTCCAATCGAACTCCTTGTAAAAAATGGTGCGTCAGAACGCCCGAAGCGGTATCTTCCGAGCCGTTTTTTACGGCAATTAGGAAGAAATGGACGGAATCACCCCCCTCTTCATAACCTACTATCCCGTGTACGAATACTCCACCTGAAATACGTACCACCTCAGATTCGTGGTATGCTGCCTTTAGGAGTTAAACATAGCGCAAAATTTGGATTACATGAGTCTCATTTAAGTAAGAAAAAATTCCCCCCGAGAGAATTTTTGCTAGTTTTCACTTACAAATCCATGGTTGTCCGAAATCCCTTTGACATTTTATATGTGATCCTACACTTGTGTCCCAGAAGTTAAACGACTACTGCAATTGTTTTCAGTCCTTATCTTCTTCCATTAAGTTAAGCAAGAGCCGCGACATGAAAATGGAGGATTGCTGGAAATTGTACAACTTTTACATTTTCAATCTAATAGTATGAAGGAGAATTTGAAATGTATGGCACGTTTGCACAATCAATGCAATTAACTGTTTTTGTATGCGTCCACAATCTCAAGTGATTCTGAATTGAAGTCGAACGCGTTACCATTACCGTTAATCCCGTATTTCTGATTCCGTGGTTAATGGCTAGCTCCATAGTGAATGAAGCTCCAGAATGAATGAACCAGTGATGCGAGTGTAGAAGTTGTTCGAAGACAAAACGGCTCCATCAGTCGCTTTTACATAAATATGATCGAAGCCTCTTCACTTATGCGTGATCTCGTTGGAAGAAATCATTTCCTGTACATTCTCACCACGACAGCCACCTAGAAGTTAGATGCTGAAGTAACGAGTGCGTTTGTTGAGCTCTCTTTCTGCCTTTGAATCAGTGGTAGAAAAAACTAACGAGTGTTAGTTCGTTGACAGCAGTATGCGCTGAGCCTAATCCTTTGTTGCAATGCTCGCTCTAAATTCACCACAGTAGATTTTCAGAGCAAAAAAACCCTGAAAACTGAAAGAAACTGAAAAGGTTATTAACTGATCTCTGTTTTCATTCGCCAATCCATCCTGTTGCATCTATTTATTTAATTTTTGGCTTTCATTTTCAGGCTGGCAATTTTGCACAAAATAGCATGTGGTGTAGTCACACAAATATTATATAATTATTATATGACTGCATAAGTACGTACCCGATGTAAGGATAAACTTCTTGTAAGGAACTTTGAAAAAAAAAAGCTTCTATAAGGTGAGGGTGTAGCCTTCATTGTTCTTTACAAGTTTCTTCCTATCAGAAATCTCCTCAGTTGTAATCATTGGCTTTTCTCTCACGAAGGTATCCACAATATCGTCATCAATTTCAGAAAGCAGTCCAGAGCGGGGTTAATCTTCCAAAGTAAAATCTTCGCTTCCTCGGCGAAGATGCGAACAAACCGCCTTAGGTACCGATTAAAGGCATCACCTCTCGAATCTGAGGTGGTACGGATTTCAGGTGGAGCATTCGTATACAGGATAGTAGATTATGGAGAGGGATGTGATTAAGTCCATTTCTTCCTCATTGCCGTAAAAAACGGCCAGGAAGATGCGGCGCCGCACAGGACTGACGCGCTCCAATCGAACTCCTTGTGGAAAACAGTGCGCCAGAACTCTCGAAGCCGTATCTTCCGGGCCGTTTTTTACGGCAATTAGGAAGAAATGAACGGAAACTAGAAACAACGGAAACTCCACTGGAAATCAGTACCACTCCAGATTCGTGGGGTAATGCCTTTAAATCAAGTCAGGTAAGGCAAGGTATGAATACAAGTCATTTACGCAAGCGCAGGCAGAGGTACAGAAGCTTGCTGTCTCGATCTAAAGACGTTTCTTATGAACGAAAATTTTACAAAACTAATAAGGAAGGTTGTTTAGAATTTTCATCACATACATATGTATGCTCTTTCATCGCAGTACAAAATGGTTGCTCCAGTTCCATTGATCTGTCTTAACCATATACTTTTTCCAGTGCTTCTGATTACATTGATCCAAGCTAAAAAAATCGAGGTGGCTATGCTGGAGGAACTTGGCACAACGTCGTCCAAAAGTTCGTTCGTGCGGCTGCGTCATCGCTGAGGTGTTAAAATTCTGGTTCACTAGTGCTCGAGCACCTTCTGAAAGCCACCAAAGGCTATCATAAGGACACTTTCCACGATCAGCTCAACATGCAACACAACTCACTTTAACACAGGGCATGGTACCCAGCTAGTAGGAAGCCATTGTCACAATTGATGCAACCGCAAAGATGGGACTCAACCAACAGACCGGTGTGCTCGAAAAAATGGTATCATTCCGCGAAACTAACTTCGACGACGGTAATCGTTTGCCAGACCGAACTTCATCATTCGTCTCAAATTTGAAAGGAATCACTGACGTCACCAGCTCACGAGGCAAGGATCAACCTCTTCAATGCTTGGGTGCACTGAAGAAAAAGAAGAAATATAGTTAGAATAAGATTCTATTCTACAAACTACTTTCCTGGTAGTTTTCTTGTCAATTTTCTGTTTATAAGCTTTTCGTTGTTTTTTCTGTCGTTTCTGTGTTTATAACCTGCTGGTAATCGCTTTAAAAAAGGACGTTCAACCTTGCAATCTTCAAGAGTTCCAACGGCGATTGAAATGAGAACGAGTATTAATCTACTATTAAATCTATTATATTATATCTATTATATTAATCTACTACCTATTAAAAACGTCTCTTTTTTAATGTCACACAATAATCTTAGGTTACAGCACGTGCAGCTATTCTCCCATTGAAATCTAACTATAATAGTGCATGCCACAAGTACAAAGAGAATCACATAAGCCTTCACGATCCTTGTGTATAAAACACAGCAATTGCATGACTAGTCATGCGGATACGATGACCCAGTGAGTGTATGTATTTGGGTACTAATATGTATGACTAAGCCTGACTTAGAGGAATCACCCCATGAATCTGACGTGGTATGGGCCAAAGACAATACAGAGACAGAGACGTAGATTGCAAAAACGGGTGGGATCTCACTCATCTCTCCCTGCAGCAGTGTAAGCAGACGGCTTCTGGATTCAGTTCCTCACGACGTCCTCTATTGCAACGCGCCACGCTTGCGTCTCGCCCTCGCCTGCGATTTGCCCGAATGGATTTCCGACGAATCACTGGCGTGGGGCGAGGAGGGGGTGCAAGCGTGGGGAGATGAGCGAGATCCCACCCGTTTTTCCAATCTACGTCCCCGTAGTGTCTTTAGCCTTCTAAGATCCATACACCGTCAGATTCGTGGGGTGGTGTCAGATCCGCATAAAATCTTTCGATTTGTCGCTGCTTCATATTCTGCGAAACGTCACGTTTAGTCTGAACTACCTGTCGTTGTTAATTTTCTTCAGATCTTCTTTCACCACTTCTTTTATGAACCAGAACTTTCTTTTATGCTATGGTGGTTCTTTTTCAATTTGAGCCTGGGACAAACTCGAAGCAGCTTGAACGAACGAGGATGATTTTCTGCTACAGAGGATGAGACAGAATACTGCGCTTGCCCTTCGCCGGCACACTATGTCCATTTCTGCGCAGAGTTTTTCATTACGGCACGCCAGTCGGAACAAATGCAGGGCATCATCTTAAGTCCTTGGATTTCCATACAATCGAGCTTCCCCATCCCCGTATGAGGTGCTGTGTACATTTCCGATCAATACATCACGCAGTGCGGGGAAGGAAGAGATTTCAGTATTTCCGTGGTAATTCTGTCGTCTTCCTGACTTTAAATTATTGTTTTTCTGAACACAGACCGAAACCTCAGAGTTGGTTGTTGCTTACCTCGCTAACCGCGTTTCATGTAGGTCGTTGGACATGCCTGAGTTCTGGTACTCATGATGTTCATGCGTTATAGGCGTTGTTTGTCTCCTAAGCTCATTGAAACTCCTTTGCCTCTGACGTTCACTCGTTCTCGCAATCATGCTTTAGTTGACGACGCAACTTCCTTCTAAGATGCTTCTCCGGGGTGAGATTACCAGTAGCGCAGGCAAAATACAAATTGGACGTGAAGCTTGTCTCAGAAGATTCAAAGGTAAACTTCCTCCTTGGTGTCAAAACTGATAGTGTTTTCTTCGCAATGCTTTGAATGCAATTAATGAAGGTGTCGGCGCCATTGAACTTCTTTTTGGTTCGTACTCCAACGTTTGTCGACACACAATGGCGGAATTTCCTTTTTCATTCTTTATTTTCTAGGCTTTCCATGTCCGTCTTCAGCTGAGGTGGAACTCCTAGTCTTCATTTCTCAAACCACACCTACGGGCTCAGAGGAACTAGGCGGTGTCAGAAGTGGGCGCGACATCCCCGACAGCTCTAGATTTTCAAATATCCCACAAGGGAATGTTCACTGTCAAGGCGCAATCAAACTAAAGTGTGAAAGTCATCAACTTCCGCTGTTAATACTTTTCAAATGTTGAAAGCAGCATACCACGAATCTGAGGTGGTGCGGATTTCAGGTGGAGCATACAGGGTCGTTGATTATAGAGATGGGGATGGTTCCGCTCATCACTCCCTGATCACTGCAAACAGTCGCCTACAGAATGCTGCTTTGTACGACGCCATCAATTGCAACGGTCCACCCCTTGCGCCCATTCGTCATCCCTGCGATTCGTCGAAAATCGATTCGGACTGCCCCGATAGGCAGTAACGAACGCTACGCGTGCAAGGGTGGCGCGCTGCAATAGAAGGCATCGTACCAAACAGCATTCAGGGGCCGGCTGCTTCCAGTCTCTCTATAATCTACGACCCTGTATACGGATATTCCTGAAACTCCCGTGCAAACCCAGATCCGTGGTATGCTGCCTTTAAAGAGACTGATCCTTGCCTGCTCCAAGGCTGGTGATAAAGAATGATGTGGTTCGTCGGCGCGTAGAGGTCTGTGCACTGTCACCACTCAAAAATTGAATATACTTGAGGGATTAATAATCTGAGAATGGAGAAATCACTTTGCTGCGTGTTATGTACAAAGTTTTGGAGCGGATTATCCTGGACAGGTTTATTAAACACTGCGAAGAAACAACGCGCGACGATTAAGGCGGCTTTTGTCCTGGGCAATCTACTATTGATCAGGTGTTCATCGTCAGGAGCGTGATTGAAATTTGGTAGCGATATTCAAAGCCGATGTAATTAGTCTTTCTGGACATCGAATCCGCTTTCGACTCCCCACTACGAGGTCGTCTTTTCAACGCGTTTCAATGGAGCACCAGAAAAGCTGATTCGTCTATTTGATGATATGACTCAACGAACTACTGCTGCAGCTCGAACTCCAGTCGGATGTACAACACCATTTGAAATGGTAACTAGAGTAAGACAACGGGCAGTGGCGGGCCCTTTCTGTTCAACTGCGTCACGGATGACATCATGCGAAGAACAGTCGATCAGTGTCCTGCCGAGATGGTCTTAGCACGAGGGTGCTACTTGACTGATCTCGAGTATGCCGACGATGTTGTTACATTCGCGGAAAGCAGCACAAAACTTCAACATGTTGTCGACCTTGTATGGAAGCTGGCTGCAGTCACTTCTGCATTTAGCTCCTGACAATGTGTCTGTGGTCGACCCCTATCACCAACGAAGTCAAGCTGCTAGTCTACTCTTCAATGCAGAAGGTTGAACAAACCTGTGTTCAAGTTCTTTATGTTTTCGTTTTGTTTATATTTTCTTTGCGTTTCTTTATTTTTCTGGATATTTTTGTCGTGGTTGCTGCTGTTCTTAAGCAAACAACCGCGACTTCACTTTGATTCCCGTTCGAGGTCTCGAAGAGAACCACATCTGCTCGCACTTATCAGGACATAGACGTGAATCATAGGCACCAGCTAGCTTTCCATGAATGCAACGACATCCTTGGCGTACTCGAGATCAGCCAAGATTGTCTTAGTGTCATCAGGGTCTCGACACCCTGATGGTCCAGGTTCTCGAGATCCTGATGGTGCTAAGACAATCTCGAGTACTAAGACTGATTAAGACTAAGGCTGATCTCGAGTACTAAGACAATCTCGGCAAGGCAGTGATCGACTGTTCTTCACATGATGTCATGGATAGCGAAGTTGAACATGAAGGGTCCTGTCGTTGAACCTTGTCTTACTCCAGCTACCACTTCAAACGGTGTTATACATCCGACTTTTTCGAAATGCAGCAGCTGTTCGTTGGTTCATGTCATCAAGTGGGCGAAGGAACTTTCCTGGCACTCCATCGGCGCGAAATGCTCCTGAAAATGAATATCTGGCCAATCGTTGATCGTCCAGGAAAAGAGCCGGCTCGCTCGTTGTTTCTTCGCAGTGTTTAATAAACCTGTCCAGGATAATCCGCTCCAAATTTTGTACATAACACGCAGCAAAGAGATTCCTCGATAGTTCCTAAGGTCGGCAAACTTCTTGTGAAAAGGAATTGTGATAGCGTGTCTCGAAGATTCCGATATCCTGTACATAGCTGAAGAGCTGAAAGAGAGGAAGGGGAGGTCAGGCTACTAGTGCTTTTTGTTTGAGGCTGAACTTTCCCCTTCACAAGCTTTTTTTCTGCTGGTGATGCGGATTTTTTGGCTGACTCGTTAACATATATATGGTATTAGCCATTAATGCAATACCGACTACATCAAACGCTGCTTAGGGCAACAAGAAATTGCAAGAATGTTAATTTTGTGATCGCTCAAGTAGCTTATCCTTTGTAACACATTACCTGGTCACCTGTATCTTCGCCTTCCCTAGCGACTACTACGCGAGTGCAACGTTTTCCAGATCGTTTGATACGAACATTACGTGGGTTAATTCCAAAGATGTGCAATTCATATAAATTCACGTATTATTCTTCCATCTCCAACAAATCCTGAACCTCATCAACAATAATGGCATCTTGAGGTAGAAACTTTAGAAAGGTTCATTCTAACTTCCTACAACTCTTGAAATAGATTAAACCTACTCACCCTTTAACCTTCAACCAGTAGCACCGCCTGGAGATACTCAGGACCTTTGCTTCCATGTTACTATTCATCAGAAATTGTTGAAGCAGCATTCCGTACATTGCTACTGAATTTATTTAGTTTTGTCCTGATCGTCACATTCTTCTCAATTCACCTACTGCCAAACTCGTCATCCCTCCACTCCCTTGTGACTCTCCTTCACGATATGGAATTGATCCCTATGATGATTCTATCTATCTATGATCCCACACCTAAACAAAACCCCGAACTCCATATTAACCGCCAAAGACCACAGCTTCGTCAGTTTCGCGATACACTAACTAGTAGGTGACTGCTTTGGTTTCCCTTAATCCAGCTCTCCGGGATAGAAGCTAACCTCTCTCTGCGCTGCCACAATGTGCTCGTCGTCGCATGCCAATGCTTTAGCGGCGCGCCGTCTCAGATGCAACTACGCACGCAATAATTGACCATAAATAAAGTTTGCTGAGTTGGTGGTCCTATGAGGGTTTATAATAGTAGTATATGCAGTCATAGTCATAGCAGTACTATTGCGCAGGATGTGCGCAATTTCATCACATCTAACTGGAATGAAAACTAACTAGTTTGGGCATCTAAGACATGATGTGCACACTTAGCTCAAGAAACCTTTGGAAGGAAATTTACTTCTATTCGTTCTTGAGAGTAAAACCCATATTTATTCATATTCCTCAGCTTTAAAGGCACCACACATGTTTTCCTTCATCGAAGTGGCTCAGTTTGGGAAGGTTCTTGCATAAACATATGGCTTAATCTCCGACGCCATAACGGCCCAGTTGCCATGAAGAAGCTGTACGCTCACAGCAACGTTTAACACTTCTCTTAGTGCAACTCTTCAAAAGTCTTCAAACTGTATGCTGTTAGAACTAAACACCAAGTGAGGTCTTAATTTAATTTCAACTAACTTCCGACTAGGTTTTCCTGTCGTTACTTTATTTTATGATGATAATTAGGTTGGCGAATAAGAATAAAAAAACCAAATCATTCAAAGAACAACTAGAGAGGTGTCTTGTAGACCAAAATAGTTCTTTCCAATAATATGAACACTTCATCAAAGAGCAAGGAAATCATTAAAGAATAAAGGATAAAGTGTCTGGCGACAATCAATCTGCTCGGGATCCCGCGTTAACTTCAATTCAGAATCGTTTAGGTTTACGAGCCGTACAGTGAGTGACTTGCCGCGGTTGGCCGATGAGTCACGTCAGCGTTTTATGCTCCCAGGCAAGTCTGGTACCGATTTATCGATCCCGGAGCGATGAAAGGCTTGGTTGGCAGTAGGGGGATTCGAACCTTCGAACGATCGTGAGATTTTCTGCATCTCACCCTTGGGAAAACTAGCTACGCCCCAAGAGGAACTAAAAATCGCTGATATAAGATGCGATGCGATACAAACTCACGCTACAATAAAATGGATACTTTTCGCAGAAAAAAAAGAGATAATTCTCAAGAAAAGTCATCATCATCAGATGGAAGTTCTTAGCGATTGTGTGAAAAATCCTATGTAGAAAACTCTTGTGCAAAAATGCTGCACATACCAGTAAAAGTGACATAGTAAATAAGATACAATAAACTAAGCATGAGAAAAAGTGTAAGCGAGAACTATTACAGGTAAGTTCACAGTAGTTTTCTCACCAGATACCGTTTGATTTAATTTTCAATTTTTTCGATTTTCGGTTTAAAGTGAAGTCCACGTTGAAAAACTCAGTCAGCTATTTTCCTTTCTATTTTTTCAATCATAAAAACTTCTATAAGGATCCCTGAATCTCTCAACGACACACAGTTGCTACGATTAATTTGCCACTTAATGGATTTCGTGCGCTCCGTTCGCCCTCACCTCAGCTCTGGCCCGTGATCACTGAGCTGACCACGCATTCGTTCAATTAATCAATGAGTGCCTGATTGCTGACGCCTGTTCCTCCTACCATCAAATCTCTCCAACTGTCGCATCTCATCTGACTATCATTTCTGGATTTAGCTGCATTATAGAACTAAATAAATTCGAATAAATTTCCTGAATTCACATCTGTGAGACAAATGCTAGGTAACCACGTCCCTCCACTACTTTTCACATGAATTTCCACTCTTGTTTCCCTAATAATGAGCTGTCCTTTTCTTTCAGATTTTAGGGAAACATACAACTTTCTCAGACTGTGTTATTCTCTTTTTTGCGCTTTCAAACTTTGACCCTTGAATAAACACCTACGGCTAGTCCTTGGGCACACTGCACACGTGTGGTGTGTGCAATACATAAACATTGAAATGAATTTCGTCGAAAAGATAAAAACTGCTCCGCTCTGATCCTTGAATTTTGTTCTTCGAATCCTAGAAAGCGCTGAAGCATACTGTAAGCTGTGAGCTTGGTGATCAGAGCTCTGAAACCATTACTGGTCGTTCTTTATAAATTCTTTCAAAGATCTCGACGATCTGTTAAATATTCCTATCGATATATGTTTATAAAGTGACTAGGGTCTCAAAGTGAACATAAAGCTCTGCATGCGTTAGTTTGTTGGAAAATTGCTGTTTTTTTCACATTTTTCAAAAACAATTCACTTTTTTCTCTTGCATATTTTTCCGTTTTCCTATAACTTCCTACTACGTAAATGTGTATGATATCGCTAGCAATATGATATAGTGATGTGAATGATTAGAAATAGCTCAATAGTTCACATGTCTACGAGAGAATCAAAATGATTAATTGCGGAATATTCCAGGAAATAAAGAGGGAGAGGCAATCGCAACGCTTATAGAAAGGAAATAAGCAAAAATTCTAACTGAACGAAAGAGTTTTTTTCTTTTTCAGAGATTTGCATTAATTGATGTGAAATTACGTTGTGCATTTCTGTACTGGTTACTTATATAGGCGCATATTTGTTATTATTTTTATCTCAATATTTCGTTACATCCCTTTATTTTTCCTTCACTTCGTTTTTTAAAGGTTTTCTTCTGATAAACTTTATAATGCAGGCCTGACATCCTTTTGTTTTCTGACCCGCAGTCTTTAATTACATTCATACTTATTGATTATGTCATTAAGGCTCAACTTCTCATCAAGGAAATGCCTAATTATCTTTTATTTTCTCCATCATTACTCATTCCTCGTTAATTTGTTCCTCTTCTATTTGAATGTTTCTACTTATCTTTCATTAATAGACTAATGCGATTAACCTTTTGTTCATTCATGTTTAGGCTAAAAATACTAACGTCTCCAGCTTCTTTCCACTCGAATCTGGAGACTATCCGATTCGTCTTGATGGATTTGTGAATGTTTCCTCATTCCTCATCTTCTTCTTTGATATGAATTACAGGCCGACAGTGAAAGATAGCTGAGCTCTTCACTTCTACGTTTGCTAGTTTTCTGGATTATTCCTTAGGGAGCTAAACATTCAGCTGCTTCTTCTACGGCTGTATTTTCAGTGCTCCTCTGCTAACTTCCGTATCTATAGCAGGAGCATCGTATTACTAGTGGCAATAAATCTTACGAACATTCTGATGCTCAGCAGTCCGGACAGCATCAACTAAATACCGGCAGCAGTTGGTGTGTTGTGAAGAAGCGGCGAAGAGTATATGCATGTCAGAAGCATTTTCATTTCGTGTAATAAACAACTGCTCTTATTTTCCAAAGTTCTTGAGAAAGCGTCAGTTTTTGCAGAAGATTGTTGTAGGATGCTACTTTGATTAGCTTAGAATTGAAACGAAAGCTCATATAAGAAAACGGCGATCGTGCGGTTTTCATTTTTCTAGGACAATCGATTTTTCTCTATTTTTTCAACGGGAACGCTATTTTTGATCTCCGGCATGTGATAAGCGTTTATGCAGTAGTGGAAGTGTTAAGAGAACAAAATAGAAACATTCTTGATGTGCTGTCATTGTCCCTCTTTCTGGAGACCAGAGAAGAATTCTGTTTTTCTTCAAAAAATAATTTTAAGGAGGAACTATTGGAACAATTTCAAAACTTTTTTTGTTTTGATAACATACTTTAATAATTTCATTTCTCGTCCTCCCCTCATTGCGTATCGCCTGCAGCTCCTTTTAAATCACCATGTAGAGGGGAAGTGTGAGCAGAGGACATTGTGAAAAATTCCGGATGATTCTTGGCCTCACAACTTTGTCAACTCGACGAATGTGAACGAACTTTAGATCTTCTACGGATTTCAATTCATCTAAACATGTTTTTCTTTGTCCGCTGTCTGCTTTAGCGGAGTCGGTTAGAGGTTGCGCTGCTTGCACGATCGTTCGAAGGTTCGAATCTCCATTAGGCCCACCAAGCATTTCATCACTCTGTGGTCGATAAATTGGTGCCAGACTTGTCTGGGAGGATAGAAACACTCTCGTGACACATCGGTCAGCCTCGGCAAGTCATTGTAGAGGCCAGTTACATTTTCGTAAATCTCAAGCGATTCTGAATTGAAGTGAACGTGGGAGCATCCCAAACGGACTGATTGTCGCCGGACACTTCATCTTTTATGCCTGTATACACTATTCCAATTGCCTTCGATGGGCCGTTCTGAGGTCTGTTGGGATAATTTCCAAGTCCTCCCTAAACCTCGGCATTGGGAACTGTTTTTATGTTTTCTTGTTACGCCAACGAGGTTTTGCTGAAACTTCGCTATTCGCCTGACTTTCGACAAACTGGTCTTTATCAAAGGCCTGCGTATCCCACGAAACTCTTCCCCTCTCCTTGTCAAGCCTCGATGTCGTTCTAAGTCCACTACGCATGAACCCTAAAAAGAAATCAAAGTGACCAGTCTCACCGAGTAGTCTGGACTGTTTTCCTTTTGGAATTCTTGCGTACTGTGCTTGAAACGATATCGAGGCTTGGCAAGGAAAGAGGAGGAGTTTAATGGGATATCCACTACATCAAAGACCTCGAACCATTTTCAAACGTCTCATAAAGACGAAGTTGTCGAAAGGTAGGGCAACGACAAAATATCACCAAAACCTTGTTGGCATAACAAGGAAACATGAATACAGATTCTGTAGAGATAAATTCGAGGACGACGGCTAACGTCCACAGCATGTTGCGAGAGAACTGTGTGGAGAAGCTTCAAAATTGTCTTCTTTCGGAAGAAATCTCATTGATAGCTATATGCTCGCCATTGCGCGGGGTTAGAGAGTGGGGTCTGCTACGCGGACGGAAACTTCTTCGAGACAATAACAATGCGTGTGGTCTAATCGTCTTGTTGTTCTTCGGCGGATCGGGTCGGATTGGCCCACGAGGCCCTCACAGGACGCATTGATTACTGCTTAATTGCCAGCATAAGTTACTCTTTCAACGAATGTACTTGTGCGTTTGTGTGGACATCTTGAAGAATCACACTCATTACTCTGGATTCTTTTCCGTGTTTTTGATGAAAGTCCCTTTAGAATGAGACTCCGCTACTTGCAAAATACGAAAACGAGACTTTTCTGGATTGTTCTCCATGATTTCTTCTCCATTTTCATAAGCAGGCTGAACCTCACTTCCGAGCGCACGTGCTCCAGTACTGCCAGTACAGCAGGAAACATCACTCACGAGTCAGACCGACCGGACATCTGTCGCAAATTACGTTGAGAAGTTGATTTGTCCGTAAACAGTTCAAAGAGTATGCAATTCGCTCTATTCTCGCACTAGAGGGCAACGTTCTCAGGGCATTTTCTAAGCACACTGAGAGCAGCTCTTCTGAAAGTCTCGAAATTATTGTTGGTAACATACGTGCTACGTGCGCTTGTGTGATTCACCATTGCTTATGCGTTGTTTCGCTAAATGAGCAATTTTTCCGGATTCGCAAGCAATCCTTCTTCAATTTTGATTCAGAAATCCAAAGTTGAAGCCGGATGGAGTTTCGATCACCATATCTTTTCAAGCGACAATTGTGATCAGTGGGAACTATGAACGCAGCAGTTTGATTTCTTCAGTGATTCTCGGCTGTGATTCCTATTATTTTTTTTTTCAAACGAGATCCCTGGGGATTGCTAGCTAATTTGCTGTATAGAACTACTTTGTGATTCGCATTCACGGATGCGCGGATTTAAATAGAAATCAGAGAACGAACAAATCAGATTTCGAAGGCAATTTATTCGTTTTCTTTTGTACTGCTCTCACGCGTGTCTAATTCGTCGCTTTATGTGCATGATACTTGTTAATTTATCACAACGTTTTCGATTTTTGCAATTACAGACAGCGGAGGCATCATTCGACCTTCTCCGGCGTTAGCCGTCATCCTGCCAAGTTAACCGCTGTAGAAACTCTGCATTAAGAAAACCAGTGAGGAAATGACTGAGAAGTACCGTAACACTAGCGGTTATTTCTGCATTCACTGTTCATTTGTTATCTGCAAGGGCTTTACACTTTCATACCTCCGTTTTTCATTTGTGTGATTGCGTACGTGCATCTTCATGATTGTATTCCAGGCAACGCCCTCGGCGAAATTTCTTCCGTTTTCAACAAAAAAAGATTAGTATTAATTGTTTCCTCGTTATCATCTACTAGCTTTGCTACGTCTACATATTTTACATGGTTTTTGCTCCATACACTTCTGCATAAGCGTTTACTTTCTTAATTTCAACGGAAAACTGTTGGATTTGGATTAGATTTGAAGAGAACTTTCTTCGTTCCTCTTTCCTACGTTTCAAAAAAACTATATTCCAGTTGAGTTGTAAGTAAGATTTTGAATGTGTCATCTTACGCGTGTTTAACCGACAATTAACATTAACTGCAGTGTAACTAGGAATGAGAGTCCGTCCAGCAATTTTCTTCTGCGTGTTAAGAAAGTGCGTGTCTCCTTTCTTTGAAGCACACTTCATCGAAGTGTTCTACCTGGACGCTGCAAAACACTAGCGTTCTTTAAGAATTTCTGAGTGAGAAGAGGTTCCTGGAAACACTTTTTTCTTCCGGGAAATTTGCAATGCTAAAAGACACATTGTTGGTGGGAAGGTTTTCTAACTAGTGCTTCGCTCGGATTCAAACAAAAAAGACATAAATTTCAATGTATATTTGCTTGTTCGCTATAAAGTTTCTATTTTTTACAGGTTTCAAGTGATTCTATCTTTTGAGTTCACGTTCTCGCGCCTTGGAGCATCGGCATACTTTTTTGTAGCGTACTTTCTGTTAGTGTGCTTACGAGATTTTCAGATGGAACCTTTACTAGCCTGATGTTTAAGGGTTTCTTCTCGGAGATCTACATGGGTGTTGATTGAGGCAATCTTACGTTTATTCCGCCAAGTGCCACATCACCCTGAGTCATTGCTTCAATAATCGATCAAACTGTGAAAATGGAAGCTGTGTAAAGCTATGTGGAAGTTGCTCTTAAAGGCATCACCCCACGAATCTGAGGTGGTACGGATTTCAGGTGGAGTATTCGTATACGGGATGGGAGACTATGGAGAGGAGGGTGATTACGTCCATTTCTTCCTAATTGTCGTAAAAAAACGGCCCGGAAGATACTGCTTCAGGCGTACTGGCGCACTATTTTCTACAAGGAGTTCGACTGGAGTGCGCCAGCCTAGTGCGGCGCCGCATCTTCCGTGTCGTTTTTTACGGCAATTGGGAAGAAATGGACGGAATCACCCGCCTCTCCATAATCTACTATCCTGCATACGAATGCTCCACCTGAAATCCGTACCACCTCAGATTCGAGAGGTGATGCCTTTAAAGGCAGCATACTACGAATCCGACACGGTGAAAGAACGTGCTGCAAAAGCTGGAGGTGGAGTCTAAGATCGCGAGATCCAGTGTTATCTATGCTTTTCAAATCGTACGCAAGGTTATTCCAGGTTAAAGGCAGCATACCATGAATCTGAGATGATGCGGATTTCAGGTGGTGTCCGTATGCGGGGTCGTAGATCATGGATACGGGGGTAGTTTCGCTCATCTCTCCCTGCATCACTGCTAACAGCCGCCTCCAGAATGCTGTTTTGTTCGCCATCTTTTGCTTTTGAATCACCCCCCTCTCCATAATCTGAACTAATCCATAATCCATAATAAGCTCCACCCCTTACGCCGCCTCCGCCTTGCGATTCGTCGAAAATCAATTCGGACTGCCCCGATAGGCAGTAAGGGACAAAATAAAACAAAGAATAAATTAAAGGAAGCCTAAAATTGTGGACGTCGGAAATGTAGACAGGCTGAGCACATAGTTGTGGGCGTGCTGTTCTGTTCAAAAATACCATGTTTGTCTACAATTGAACCTACATGTTGTTACCTACATATATAACTATTTGTATGATAGATGACTATTTAAAATTTTTTTAGCCCCATCTTTCTGATTAATTTCCTACCAAAGATTTTTTTTTGAACCGACTTCTAGAGGGAAATTTCAGAAGTTTCATAGGTCACAGTTATTTCCACCAGAGTTGTGTTTAGTTGTTCTTCTTTTTTTTCTAAAGAGTTTGTACAGTCCATGAAGTAGGGTACCTGTTTTTTCCTTCTTAGAGTATTAATTATTGTTTCGTAGTGCCCTGCGGTGATGGTATTGAGATATCACTTTCGAATACTTTGATTTTTGATAACTCGTTGCGGTGTCATTCTCCTGCAGAAAAAATCCATGTTTTTACTGGGTTGCTCCGCTCATAGCTTGCTACACAACACACATTCAATCGGATAGGAATCGCTATGTTTTACTGTATATAGTTCCCACAACTTTCATTTACTATTTACCAAATTTTCAATCTGATGATTTTTTTTGCCAACAGAACAGAGTAGACTTTTTTATTGCTGCGCTCTATGCTCGTGTTCTGCTCGTTTATGCTGTTGGTTTTGCTGCAAATCTCTCAGCAGCAGTTGCGGTCCTATCGATGATTTCATGACACACGGATTATTGATTGATCCGACCAATTTGTCGCATTGTTTTCTCTTTAGCCGCTCAGGCAGAGGTGGTGAAGAGTGAACGAGCGATGAAGGGTGCGTCGCCTTCTCGTTGTCATCGTATTTACTCGGCATCACCTCGTTCATCATCGTTCGCCGCATCTGCTTCCAAACAACGCTGGGGAGGATTCGGCACTTGGTTCGCGTAACTCCTCATCGTCATTAGTTCAACTGATTTATTGCGATAATTAGTGGCTAATCTAATCTCTTTTAAGTTTGATAGTCCAGTTACGTACACATCTTCTTTCAGGCATTCGTGGATTAGTCCTTTTTGTTGAACTTTTGGTCGTCTTGACACTCCGTGTTCTAGCTCTTTCCTCAGCTCGAGCAGACGGTTGCCATCCAGCGCATATACTGTAGAATGTGGAAACTTAGAGATAGATTTGTTCATATTTGCCCCTTCCCGGTATTTAGATGCGAAATTCAATCCTCTAAAAAAGGTTCAACAGAAATAATCCGGAGATTTTCTGCGTCAGCACAAAAACTCGACGGTCGGTGCACTTTGCTGTCTGTGCTAAATCCGCTTACGAGCAAGAAGCTTCACCGGTGCGACACGCACTTTCTAGCCCCACCACACCTTGGGATGTGACTTCAGATGCACGATAAGGGGAATTTTTCCATTAAAACCAGCGAGTCGGACTTTTACGGTTGTGGAATTTCAGCGCCGACTACATGTCCTTTATGTAGTATTATTCCTATTACCTTTATTGTCTTTAAGTCACTACTTTAAAGGTCAAAGGGTCTAAGCAACCCTAAGCGTAAAAACGCACACTGCCGCGAAGGAGTTTAGCAACACTGGAATTGGCAGTGGTTATGTTGAGACTGGTTGAAAATCATTGGAATAATCGGGAGTTTCTTCACGACTGACTTCATGACTGCATTGTATTGGCGTGTAAGAGCGCGCCAGCAGCCTAAGCAGGAGATTATTTGTGATTAATTGAAGGAAGGTATGAACGAGAAGGTGCTTCAACCCCCACGGGGATGCGTCAGCGCGGTCGACTTCAATGCAGAGTCGTTCGAAGTTCACAGAGGGGGTTGCGGCCTACACGATGCCTTGCAGGGACAAGCCAACGTATCAAGTGAGTGTCTTTACCCATCCCAGACAAGTCCGATACAAATCTACCGAGCGACCAAAAACTCGGTCGGCTTAGAACGGTTCTTAACCATTGGCCCTGCAGGTGCAGCAGAACCTTTTACAGTTGCGCATTAGTCAAATATTTGACTTAGAGCATAAGAGTAAAAACCTTGGGAATAGAATCGTATTACTGGTGTAATGGAAGATGCAGAAAAGTGTATGTATGCAAACAGAACTCGTTTTGTTATCCTAAACGTCGTCTTAAATTGCCGTTCTCCAAAAACTCTCTCAAATCTGAAGGCTGAGCGGAAAAAAACAGGATTTTAGGACGGATGAAATTTCTCTAGCGAGTCTTTGCAAGCTTCTTTTTTCTCTTGTTGAAATAAATCTGCATCTTCGTCGATTACGTCATTTAAATTAAAAAGTGGTCGTATTTGTTATCCTAAGAAAATGAAAAGGATTCCCGAAAACTCCTCTCGAAGTTTCTCCTCCCTCCTGAACTACATTATTCCATAAAATAATTGTTATATTTATTGTCATCTGTATTGCATGTGGTTGACTATCTTGAAAAGCAGATTACATAAAAATAAACGGAATTATTTATGCAGATGAAATCCGTTATGTGGCACCGCAGTAAACAACAACGTGGGAACAAAAATTTTCTTGGAAGAAGTTAACAAAATTGGAAAAGGAAACTAGAAGCAGAAGCATGTATTATAGGTACGGTAGCTGGTTAAACAGCAAGAAAATAAATTAACAAACGGATAAATAAACAAGAAATGCGTCAAACACTTAAAAATTTTACTTATTCCTTCATCACATTTTTTGTCCAGGACTTCCTCAAGCTAGATCCCCTTCCCACACTGCTGCCCATCTATGAATTTGAGGTCTTACTAAGTGACTTTTCACCTCAAAATTTCTTCTGTCCTTCTTTCAAGGTAATCTTGAAATAAAATACTGAAGAAGCGAAGAAAGCGAAAAAAGTTTTCTCCTTTAAATTGGGGCTTATTTCGCGAGATATGGCGTCGGCCAAGTTACCGCCATCTGTTTCTGGCGACCTTTCTGGAGATCTTTTTCTCGGGGATCCCTGGTTAGAGTTTAAACATTCTCAGTTAATTTTATTACCGCCCAAATTGCGAAAATATACCGAACGATTGGTCCGGTTGTTTGTTCATCGCAAACACCCATTCACCTATTTTACCCTTACAACTCTTGGAGAAATGTTGTTTCCGCAGTCAGAACCAGAAATTCTGACTCTTTTAGGGAACGTTATTCGTCCTCTCGAGAACTCATCCAGGAATTAAGCAGGTTCATAATGTAGTTTATCAGTATGGAATGAAAACCCCTCTTTTTCCTCAGAGACGTGGTCCTCTGCTCGCATACTCAAGGACTATTCACCTAGATTGCTCGTTAAACTCCGCCCACGCATCGCTGCTGACGTTCTGCTACTTGATAATTTGGTCGTACGCTGCTGGTTTGTTTCTGCTCGAAAGCATTTCGCTGTCGGCGCCGAGAGGCTTTGCTGAACCTACGTTCCTCATTCATTAGAGGTTGTTCAAACCAACCATAGGAGGCTTTTTTTCCTTCACCAGTGGTATTCGTTTTTTTCTGACCATTTGTTTTTCTACCCTTTTCTCCACATCTTCTTTTTTTCTTATCGCCTCTTCTCCCTCTTAAAAAGTCCTTCCTGAGAATCTGTGGAGTTTTACGGAGCTTTAAAGCTCCTTTTCACGAACTTCCACGCAACCGAAAAGATGAGAAAAGTGAGAAGAAGTGTTGCAAGTGTACAGTACTGAGCGTTAATTGGACATAAATAGAATGGATAAGAATTTCTGGAATTTTTCGGGTCCAGATTAGAGATCTGAGACAGAAGGGGATATGAGAGAAGGTTGAACATACTTAAAGGTTAATCACAGGAGATTTACGCTCTAAAACCACTTAGTGGGCAGTGCCTATTCCCCTTAACTCATGTCCGTCTTCTGTTTTGTCTCTGTTTCCGTGAAGAACGGAAGATTCTCATTGTAAGGAGGCTTTTGCTTTTCACGGACATAATCACCTTTGAAGCTCTTTCAGAACCTTTCCCGCTTGTTATTTTCATTTTCAGCTCCAGTAATGCAGCTCAGAATGGACGCAACACAACTTTTAGGCGTTCTGTTTTGGATTAGTTTTTCGAATTGGCCTGTGTGCTTAGCTTTTCGCCTGATGTTCTTTTAGCCAACTCCGTCTAAGCAAAAAAAAACTGAGGAAATTGCAAAAAAATTGTTAAGAATATAATAATATGATAATATAAAATGCCGTAGTGAGATACTACAATATAACCATATGCATTAATAATAATAATAATAATAATAATAATAATAGAATAACAGCAACATTTCTAAGACAGTCGCAACTCTTCGTTGTACATGCCTTTTTGTACACGGATCTCAACACTATGGTTTCATGTTTCTTAAATTTATTCCTCTAATTTTTTTCTCTGGGTTTCGTTTTTTTTGTAGTCGTTTCATACAAAAATGCATGGCATGGCTGTGCTAGTTCGTAATCTACTGAATAATTTCAAATTTCCACTCAGAATCCTTTTTTTTGGGGTTGTCCTCTACTTTTGACGAGTAATTATCGTTTTGGTCGAAAGTATGGACTGCACTAACCAAAAAAGAATTAAACGTCTGTTTTTTCGAGAAAATTCTGCGAGATTTGTTGTGCTAACAAACAACAAACGTAAAAACAGAAAACTCGCAGAGGTGGAGGAAAATGGCTCACACTTTCAGAATAAACAAGCAATCTTTTGGCAGCTTTGAGTTTCTTTCTTAGTACCTGCAGTTTTATAAAATTGTACCCTTTTTTGAGGAAGAAATTGCTTGTAAATTTCCTGCCAGCGTCAATTTTCTCCTGTTTTTCTTTGCCGTTCAGCGCTCCGCTAGTTAGCGTTTCTTTTTGGATTTCCAACTATCTGCGCCGGTTATCCATGAGACTTTGCATTTCAGAAGCTGCTGGATGTAGGGCTTTTTGAGTATCCTGAGGAAGGAGAAAAGAAATGAAAATTGGACCCTTCTTGCCTATCTCCTTTGGACCCTCGTAGATGAAAGCCACTAGACTTCTTAGAATCCTTATGAAGGTCCTCAAAACGATACTTCCTAAATGTCATTAATCACCTGTGAAGGTCTAACGCATAACTTAACTTCTTTCCTTCTCTATCTTGGAGTTGCAAGCCTTAGCGTTCTGCTCTTTATAAGTTGACTTCTATTTTCAGATCTTAGGAAGTTTCTCTTTCTGTTTATTTCTGGAAGTACATAGATCTGCCAGAGAGACACGATGCATTTTTGTCGGAGCGAACCAGAAGCCAAAGACAAAAAGAGCTCGTCTAGGTGTGTTAGCCAAAGAAACTGTTCGAACTACAGCGGGCGGGTACGTCGCGGTCGCTCAGACAAATACAAGTCCCAACCACCATACCGAGCGGCTCAATTCAAATCTTCACATTTACTCCCTCGAATTCGAAGCAGCCGTATCTTCTATGTGTTCTTATTTACACCCACTAATTCATTAATCGTATTCTGAGACGCTGAATAATGTTATCCACGACAAATGCATTAGTGAATAGGCATTAGTTGTATTATCTTCATTTTTTCTCACCTCCTGTTCGAGTTTTCCTTCGAATACTCCCTCAGCTCTTACTCGTGTCTTTCCTGCTTCAGCCTTCTTTTTGCCATTCGTTCTGAATTGGCTTGATGTCCATCATTTGAAATGAACACATAAACGACATCATTAGTCAGCCTAATATACATTAGAATCCATTCGGATAGGCTTGCTTGTCCAGAGAGGAGCTGCTGCTCAATGTCCCGAAACAGCTCATCTCGCTATTTCAATTTCCGACTGCTCAGCTCGAAGCTCTTTAGAGTTTCAGAAAAACAGTTTTCAAACCAATTCAGAGCAACAACTAGCTTCTGCCGGCACTTTTACCCTTTTCCACTTGCTTTTTCCTTCCGATCATTTTCTACTACCTCTTCACTTTTTAAAACAATTTTTCCTTCTTTTTTTAATTCTTTGACATTTTCCCCACTTATCGCTCTTTTAATTATTAGTTTCAAAATGAAAAAGTTTGCAGAAATTCCAATTGATCAAAATTATTCCACCAATTTATTTCACTGTTTCATTTCTGAAGATGTCCAGAGGTTTTGATTGGAAAAAGTGAAATTGCTTCATGAAGTGAAAAAGATTGTTCCACAGGCACTATCTGTTGTCATTTTAACTCATTCTTTTGTTGTCTTATTCTGTTCAGTCATTTCTTTCGACGTCAATTCATTCTTTTCTGCAGTTATTGTTCTTTCACATACTCGTTTTGCACTTTTATAAGGAGAGTAATTCGTAAAGAGAAAAAGATTCCCTTTCTCAGGGGTTCGCCCCTTTCAGCTTTTTCCTTCTAACATTTGTTCCCCTGTTCTTCGCTTTTTTGAATTGTTCTCTTTCCCTTCCCCTGCTTTCGTGTTCCTTTTCCCATTGTCTCTTTTTTAAACTTTGTGATGGTAGGCATTATTTATGCAGTGGTCCCGCCCAAGTGTAAAAACCGTGACGTCTGGAAGTTTCCAAACCAGAGGTTACACGTGCCGAAACCATCCCCGCAAATTTCATCGAACGGCAGAATTACTGGTCGATCTTGTGAAATTTCTTCCTTGCTGTGTACCTAGAAATCTTTCTGGATTCATCGATGTGACCAAGCATTTCGCTAACACCTAGCGTCAGTTTGGGCCGCAAATCCAAGTGGTTTTATGTACCTGACATAAGTTAGGTGGGCAATGGGTTAGGTGGAGATTTCCATGCAGACAATTTACTTTTACAGCACCGTTTAAGTAGTTAAGGGAAGCATACCACAAAATTGACAATGTTGACGTCTCTTCAGGAAAAAATAGAGCTGGGGATGTAGATTACGACTATGAGCCCTCTTCCAATGCTCCCGAATGCTCCTAAAAAATGGCGTAGGAAACGGCCATCATGCAGGAATTTTTCTTCGAGGCACCTTATAACGCGCCACCATTGTGTACGCGTGTGCGAGCGAGCGGACGATAACAAGTGAGGTCTCCTTGGCGTCGTGTGCACTCAAAACCAATGGATCGGGTACTGAGGGAACCGGCGTTTGTTTAAGGTTAGCAATATAATCTGCCCCATTGGGAAGACCGTAGAGCAAGGCCGTTTCTCACCCCTTTTTTAGGGCTATTAGGGTGAACACTCTTGTTTTCGTGATCTGAACCCTCAACCCTTTTTTACTCGAGAGATAGTAACATTATCAACTTTCTGCCTTTGAGGATTATGGCTATTTACTTAATACATCTAGTTCCTCGCGATTATTTCAAATTCTACTTGACTTCGACTTGCGGCGAAAATTGGCGTGGCGATGATCCAGTGTACGCTTCGTTCGTTCAAGGCGCAAACGAAATCGTTGCATATAATCTTTATTGCCGGGTAACCTTCTGGCAAATTTATTTTCTTCGACGCTTGAAAAGATGAAGTCGTGAGCGAATCATTGAAATGTCTTGTTTGCCAAACAAAGAAAATCACAAGACCTTTGAATTGATTGAATCTTTTGAACTTGATTTTGAATTTTTGATTTTGATTATGATTGAAGATTTTGAATCCCATAACTCGAGATGGAGACGCAAATCGCTATTTAATCGCAAATTAGAATCACTCCTAACATGATAGATCCTTCTTTCTTTTCGTTTTTTCTCTGTAAGACAGATATGGCGTTTGCCGAGCACATTACTTTCGATTTGACCCTCCCAGGCACTGTAAACCTAACTCGCTGGAACTTTGGACAAGAATAAAGATTATATCAACCTCGTGTGCAGCCCAGTTCTAAGAGACATGTACTGAATGATTTAAAGTACTGGGTTAGGCAGTAACGTTGACGACCTTCATGAATAGAGGTCATCAATTCTTTTATAACCCTTGGTTTACGAGTTGTCTCTGGAACATGCGTCACCACATATTCGTATTAGCTCGCCTGACTGCGTTTTCTCGTTTTGTATCGCGCAGGATCAGAAAAGTTTTCCACTTTTCCTGTGCATATTACTACTTTTTAAGCAGAGCCAAGATTGTTATTGATCATTGTTCTGGCTAACGTTTCGGCATCGTCGCCTTCTTCAGAGCCTGGAAAAATCAAAGACACGTGTAATCTACTCTCTCAAACGCCTCGTCATCCCACAAGATATGATTTAACAAACAGATTATTTAAAAGCAGCGTCAGAAAAGCAGACCAGCGCTCACCTTGATAGCCACGGAGTCGTGATGTTAGCGGACCACCAGTTGTGAGAGTTGCGCCGCTAGTATTAACTAGTAACGATGCCCCCGCCTCTGACCCCGTAGGTCAAAACCCGCAAAGGTCCTGATATGGCGCCAGCTCGTTGGTCACAGCGATGCATTCTTCTTTACGATTCATGATAGGACTTTTGGCCGTGATATAAAACGCTTCCAATGTTTTTCGCGCTAGAACGTCTGATTCGCGTGCTAAGATAGTGACAACTATCTTGAAAGGGGTGTTGTCATGACACTGTCTGCGATGAGCACCTAAAGGGGATGATGTTTTTGATTTTACGAGCCCGTCTAGGTGCTCCTTGACGCGGATACATAGTGATCTTCCTGTTTCGCCAATGTACTCAGCCCCACATAACTGACAGGTGATTAGATAGATAACTCCCGATACCACGCAATCACCCTGCCTCCCGTTCGGACAGACGATGCAAATAGGGGTCTCACAAAGTCTGTCATAGGCGCGATTGCGGACTAGCCGCTGCTTCAGGTTTACAGGTGGTATGTCCACTACTCTGACTGAGTCTTGCAGACCCGCCTGTCGTAAGCTTGCTGGCACTGCATTGCTCATGTCATTCGAAATAATAGGAAGGCAGAAAGGGATCTCTGTTGTTTGTTCTACCCCGTGGCACCGCCGCTCAGTTGCATGGCTCCGATTTGAATGAGAAACCTTCGCTGTAAAAGTAGTACACAATCAAACTCTACGATGCCAAGATTCAAAGAAGGTCGAACTTGGAACTTGCTATGCATATTGTTCATCACCGATACATTAGCGGTAATGTAAGTACATATTTTCTTGTAAACGTAGGTTACAGCATCGTAACTACCCAAATAACAAACAAAAAGACATTTACGTTATTGACGTTACAGTTTATTTACGTTTGTTGTACTAAATTTTGATTATTCTCTTAATTTGATAATTTTTCCTACGCTATTTCTCCTACCTATGCTCACTACTTTATCCTTGTTTTTGAAGAACCTTCAATTGTTTCTCTTGGTGAAGATTTTGAGAAAAATATATAGAATGATAATATTATGTAGGAAATAAGTGAATCTCTACCTTGTTTCTGAACACTTTCGACGTGATAATTACTTGCTGACTATTACTTTATTTATTTTTTTTTGTATCGTGACACGATTTCAGCACGATATTCCATATTTCGAAAAGAGCTGATGCTAATATAGGAGATGTGCACATCTGTACGGGGATATCAGGGTCACGTAGAGGTTCTATTCCGTGACTAAAAATGCGTCGATCAGCGGTGGATCACGCAATGTTCATTTTGCTTCATGCATTTTTGAGCACTTTGTTGAAACTTTGATCTCATAAAATATGTATCCACGCGTGGATTGGCGCAGACGTTGAACTAAGAGATCAGGTGCTTAGAGACTCTCTCTGAACCTCACACTTAGCCTTTACGAATATTTTGACTTGAGAGAGAATTAACTCAACGTATTTTGCTGAAAACTTGTTACGAATTATTTGGAAACCTGCACTGTTTCTGTATTTGAGTGTCTTAGCTTCTTGATAATTGTTGTTGCATCAATTCGCTAAATGATTCGGCCTGTCCTGTCTCTGAGGTTCTGAGTGAAGGAAACGCCTAGGAACTATCAGGGGCACACGCTTATGCCCCATCACTTGAAAGTTTCACTCAGTTTTAGAAGGTTTCGGGCATTTCATTCGCCATCCACGAAAGTGGGAGCCGTTCTGGCACTCGCTGGTTTGAGCAGGTACTTGTGCAAAATAAACTCTACATTATTAACACACGTTACACATAGCCTGCAAGTGTTTTCGTGCGAGTTATTGCTCTTTCTTTCAATACGTCCTCCCTGAAGGGACTAGTAGTATTGAAGTACCCTAAACTTTCACAACGCAATAAATTCAGTTAAAGCTGTCCAATTATCCTACTTTATAAACAGTACTGTTTACTCGTTTCTGCGATGTTTTATCTTTCTTCTTCTCTGGAATCTCTTGCAGTTCTTCCTACTACCGTCGCTTCTCTCCTCGTTTTACATTACGTTCACTATTTTCCCATAGATTACTCGGGTTTTTCTCGATCTCTTCACGATGTTCTTATATTGATGCACCACTTACCCTAAAGAGCGCGCAAATTATCGTATGTATACAAGCTCATAAACCTCTGCGATTCTGCGCCCGTACCCTGTGCGGTTCTCCCTGCGAGAATAGATACGATGGGTGCGAAACTGTCGGAGACTATGTTTTCCAACCATGCTATCGGTGGTTCCAGTATTGTTTCGCTGATCAGCTGGCGCAAATCAGTACAGTAGTT
The DNA here is from genome assembly GCF_031761385.1 of Necator americanus. Lineage (NCBI taxonomy): Eukaryota > Metazoa > Nematoda > Chromadorea > Rhabditida > Ancylostomatidae > Necator > Necator americanus. The sequence continues at coordinate 17,960,660 of NC_087374.1, forward strand.
TTCATTGCGGTGCGTAGCCCGTTACTGTACACCACTTCCAGAGCTGGAGCGAATTGGTACGTATTTCTGCTACGTAATGCAGTTATCTGCGGACATTTTTTATTGATCAGTAATGTGTGCAACGCAGGCACCACCTTTCCGCCAAAGCGTTTGTTGAGTTGGATAAAAAGATGCAAGGAATAATAATTAATTTGAAGGCATGCTATACGGCTTCATGGATCTAGACTGACACACTAACGCAACCCAACGGGATCGACCTACGCTCAGTACTTTGTCCTTGTCTTTGCAGAACCTTCAATTGTTTCGCTTGGTGAGGATTCTGAGGAAAATAATATATAGGATGATAATATTATGTATGAAGCAAGTGAATCTCCACCTTGTTTCTGAACACTTCCGACGTGATAATTACTTGCTGACTATCACTTTATTAATTTTTTTGTATCGTGACGCGACTTCAGCGCGAAATCCCATATTTAACCCTTTTTATGAGCTTTCAAAGTTAGGTGTTCCTAGCGCTTAATGATTTGATCTCTCACACATCTTATCTATTATTTAGTCTCATTCTACTCTTTATTTCCTAATCAATAGTTATTGTGTTTGTTTATTTATTTGTCACCGTCAAAGACAGATTCTTACAGTATTTTTGCAGACAACAGCAAAATACTGTAAGAATGTATCTGTGGGGCTGCATATGAGATAACCTAGATAGTTGGAAGAGTTCAACTTTCAAAAACCGAATTTGCACAAATAGTCTCTGCTTCTATCGTATGAAAAGCAAGGGGTACATTATTGAGAAAAAACAGGTGAAAATCGCGTTCGAATGAGATGGACTGCTTTCATTTTGTCAAATCCATCTCCTCATGGACTCAGATTCAGAATCCCTTTTGCATTGGTTGCCAAAGATTGTTGATGTTTTCTTCCCTCTTGTGTTCGTCTATCTATTTACTCGGTTATTTCCCTGTCACTTTTGTTAACAAAACCATTGGCAAAAAATCCAGAGTTTATACTACGAAATCCTCTTTCTTCTACTCATTTTCTCATGAGCTTTTACATTCCCCGGTATTTGCTGGACGTGAACGTCACTTTTTTTTTCTGGAAAATAAAGGATCTGCTGGCTTGAAGGATGATTCCAGACGGGTAATGGACAGATTAACCATATACTTGTTTCCTTATTTCATCTCATTTCGTCGCGCAAACATAATCACATTTCACGGAAGGCACCACAAACCGGGAAGGATCTTCATACAATCTCATCCGCATTCTCTCTCATGTAAAGGAATCTTTTTTTGCTCTTCTTAGATTCGATTTTTGGGAAGTAAGTTCTGCAATACTCATGTAGTACTTTTACCGATTCATAAAGAATAAAATAATATCTAACTAACTCATACATACGTACAAAAAGAGTAATAACTGAGTTCACGTAACACTTTCGTCTTTCAAAGAACTTTGTGAGAAGGACTCCCGTGTAGGCTCGAATTAAGTTGATTTTCCTGTGCTGGTAGTTGTTGAATCCTGGATTTGAAGACTAGATCTCGCAGGAAAAGCTTCCATTTCCTATAGGGGAAGAATGGCTAGATTGTCCTGCAGTGTGCGGAACTATATATCTGAATGGATCCTTCTCATTCTAAGAAAGTAATTGATGGCTAAACCTCGCTTTGATTATTTAACACGATATTATTTTTTTATCTTGCTACATCTCTGTTGTGTGAATAAATAAAAAGAAGGACAAGTAAATAAGTGATAATTCCGTCAAACCTTAACCCACTTCCCCTCCCCTCAAGAATTTCTCTTGTGTTTCTGTATCCTTTTCTTGTCATACGCATCATTTGGTTTATTCTTTTGATTTAGAACCCCATTTTTTAAAGTTTTGATTCAGAAAGTTGAGCCATTTGGATGGTTCTGGACTGCCGCTCAAGTTATACCAGGTCCAAGTGGCTTTCGAAAGAAGGAAAAAGGTTGGCCAGATGAGAAGTCGGGCACTTGGACTTTATTCTTAGCGCTTTTCACAGTCCTTCATTTTCAAGAGCAATGTCTTGGATTTTTGTTTACTCTTAATCCACACACATATAACATTATATATATATATATATATATAATATTTTTTCCTCCATAGAAATTACCTCAAATTCAGTCCTGCGATATATATTTCTCTAAGATTCCGGAGATTCTTCTTCCAGGTTTTTTCTGGTTCGAGTCGTTCTTTCTGGTTAGTTTAGATTTTTCTGCCGTTTATTTGCGAGTTGCTCAACATTCGCAAATGGGACGTTTATTTTCAAAAAATAAACTGGGAAATCTATCCTTAAAATATTTGAAATAGAAAATAAATGTAAAAATAATAGGAAAGAATAAGAGAATGAATACAATTATAAGTAGAGCAGGTCATGCCTTCTCTTAATTCTTAATCACCTCACCTGTATCACCTGTGCTCCCGTTGTTCATCGATTTGCTCGAGCGAGCGCCACTGATACTTCCATTCGCCACGATCGCGCAAGTGTTCCCCAGAGGCATCTTTTCTCGCGAGGGACTCGGAAAGCGTCGTGTTTTTCTTTGAAGAACTTTGTGAAGAGATCTGACCATCGGGTCGGAGGTCTCCCTGCGGTGCGTTTGATGTCGCGTGGTATCCAGTCGCTTACAGCTCTGGCCCAACGATTGTCCTGAAACGCATCACGTGTCCAGACCACCTAATTTTGCTTTCTTTGGCATATGCGGGAGTGTCTCTGAACTTCGATCGGTGACGTAGGAGTGAACATCGAATCCTTTCTTTCACTTGCGTAAATCGGGTTACTCCTAGCATCATCCTTTAAATTCCGCGTTCTATGACGCTGATCGCATTGTCCTCCTGCTTGCGAAACACCCACATTTCTGATGCGTAGTTCAAAGCAGGAGGAACGGTCGTATTGAATAGGTGAGAAAGGAGTCGGATGTTCTTGGTCCTCTTCAGGTTCCGCTCTTGAATGCTCCCCAAGCCGCTCGTTTCCTTCTGCCCAGCTTGGAGGTCAGGTCGTCATCATGTTGATTTCCTGACTTAGCTATACCGAGCTGGAGCATTCGGATATGTTCTTTCCATTAAGCGTGAATGAGGCATCAGAAACCCATCCGCTCTTCATAAACATCATCTTGTCTAAGTTCACCCGAAACCGTTTTTTTTCCGTTTTTTTTACACGTTTCATCAAATTCGGCCAGCATCCGTTCCGCCTGATTGATGCTTGTTGATGTAAAAACGATTTCATCAGCGAAGCGAAGGTGGTGCAAATGCCGGCCGTCAACTTTCACTCCCATGTCATCCCATTCCAATCCTCGCATCGCGTTCTCGAGAGTGGCACTGAATATTTTGGGTGAAACTGTGTCACCCTGACGAACCCCTCTCTTCACGTCGATTATGACATCAATGTAGAATGGGGAAATTCTGGTCGTGAAGTTGCTGTACAACTCAAGGAGTATCTTTATTTATGGGACAGGGACGCCTTGGTTGTCCAGGGCCTCCATGACCGCTTTTGTCTCAACTGTATCGAAGGCTTTCTTCAAGTCAATGAAAGTGAGACACAGCGACATCTTGTACATTTCCGATACTTCTATTAGTTTTGAAACGGTGTGTATGTGGTCAATGGTACTTAACTCTTTTCGGAACTCTGCTTGCTCGCATGGCTGTCCTTCATCTAATTTTCTTTCTATCCTGCTTAGGATTACTCTTGTGAAGAGCTTGTAGATGACAGAAAAGAAGCAGATTGGGCGAAAGTTGCCGATGTCTTGCGGGTTTCCCTTCTTATACAACAGCACGGTCTTGCTGCGTTTCAATTGCTTAGGAACATTGCATTCCGACAGATAACGAGTGCATTCCCACAGATAGCGAGTGAAGAGCCTCGCCAGTGTGTTGATGAGGAGTGGCGGTAGATACTTCAGATGTTCAGGCTTGATTCTGTCGAGACCGGGTGAAGTACGATTCTTCACCGACGTGATGGCATGTCGGACTTCGGAAGGGAGGACCTTTGGAATGACATGTCTGTCTTCTCTCAGATGGTGAGGAAGCAAGTGGACATGATTGTCGAAGAGATCAAAGTAATTGTAGATGATTTTCTCTATTCCTCTTCTCGATGATATTATTGTGCCATTTGGGTCAGTCATCCTCTCTTTCGATTGGCGAAATCTCGACAGGCGTAGCGAATGCTCTTTCCCGCCTCTGCAGCTTCAACCAACACTTCTGCTCTTTCCTTTTTGAGGTCTTCTTTTATCGCCTCTCTGCAAAGCTTTGCGAGCTCGGTCATGATTTCTTGGTTGCGTGCAGCTCGTGCAGCTCAACCAGGTCTATCAGCTCTACAGCTTACGGAGACGGGCGTCTCTTGGTGGTTTTGAAACTCTTCGTTTTCCTCGTACAGTAGTAAAGATGTTCTGCAAGCCGTTCATATTCATCGTCGACTATTCCATAACGGCACCTTCCCAAAAAGCGACAAGCGAAGCGAAGAGTTCCCAGTCGACGATGGTTCTAGGAGTTCTCTTAGTGAACTTCGCGGCTTTCTCTCCTCTCCATGTAGAAGAAAATCTTTTTCGAAGAAGGCGATGGTCCGATCCCATACAAAACTTTGGCACAACAGCGACATACGTCAGGCAAAACCTTTTACTGTCGATGATGTGGCCAATTTCATTATGATCGGGTGACTCCCAGCGTAATAAAGAAGACTTCTGGAATTGCAAATTCCCATGGATGGTCTTAGTCGTCATGATGAACTCGGAAGGCCTCTCTCCGTGCTCATTCCATTGAAGGCCGTGGTATCCGATGTGAAGTTTTCCAGGCGTTCTTCTGGGGCCAATTTTGGCGTTCAAATCACCAATTGTAGAAGGTATGATTTTCTCTGTAGAACTTCTCCAAGTTCATATAGAAAAATTCGACTTTTTCGTAACCTGATGTTGAAGCGCAGGTGACGAAGATTGTCAAAGGTGGCGTTAAATCTTCCTATTCGTGAACGTCCGATTCAGGTTGTAAGTTGTTGGAAAGAGTCGATGTTTATTACCATATTTTTGTTGACGAGGACATCTACTTTACTAACTCCTCTACTGTTTGTAAACGTTCTGGCTTGCATCATCAGATCTTCAATGGCCGCATCCGATGTAAACGCACGGGCATTATAAGTACAGGTCGTCATCCTAGTCATTTTCCGTTTCGGTAGCCTACGTGACTCTTGCAACCCTGTCTTTCCTGTGTTACCGTACCAGGCTTCTGTCCGAAATCAGGAGAATGTTTTCCATGGCAGTATTTTGCATAAAAATTTAAAACGCATGGGCAGTTTGTAGTCCAGTCCCATTACTATTTGGGAGAACGTTGCGTTCTCCCACAAGTGGAGCTGATTTGTTGGAGACGATTCCAAACCGTCTCCCTTGTACCTCCCAGTCACTTGATTGCAGGCTTCTGGCCCGACTGACGTGCGGGATTCAAAGATGTCATGAGTTAGTCCTGGCACAGCAGAAACAGGGATTCCTTCCACTGAATTCACCTTTGTCTCAGGGCAACAACAAGGTCGCTTTTCGTCCGCGATTAGCCCCTATCCGCCACGTGGGGAAGGGCCACGTAGCCTCGCAGCTAACTGGCAGTGATCCCTCTAATGAGAGAGATCCGTGCATTTAGTTTTTAATGAAAACATTTCTAAATTTTTCGTGTTGTCGTCGCAAATGCAACACAAATGCATTTAATTAGTAGAATATACTCATGTTGCACCCTTTACGAGCAGAGGACAATTCTAGAAAACACAATCAGCAGGTTGAAACGAAATGTTGGGTTTTGCATATTTTTCCCCGCTTTTGATAATTTGTATTATGAAATTAGCAAAGTTTTGAGCTATGCAAGCCACCGGAGGATGATCAAACAGTCAACGTCAATGTCTACATGAAGCAATTCCAGTAGCTGACTGATGCAGTGCGCGATAAACGCCCAGTACTCAGCGACTTTTTATCATCGTTGCCTCTTTCCTTCTGCAAAAAAGGCATCGAAACATTGCTTTTAAACGCCTACATCTTGCTGATAATGACAGTAATTGCATAGTAGGTCCTTGATTTGTGTTAATGAAACAAGAAAAAAAATTGACGTTTTTTTTCGAATATGAGGAAAAGGATATGCAAATAGCCGACAGAAATAGAATGAAGGGATCAAAAATGAATAAAAACCAACTGAAACCACTAAACGATATAATTGTCAGTATACATTTCAAATATAGGAAAAACTTGCTTAAACCGAAGCTTTCCCTTCGCATTTCGATGTAGTATTTGATATTTGACTCGATTTTTTTAGGGCCGGGTAAAGCGTAGTCGGTAAGAGGTTCGCTGTAGCATCTGCACGACCTCTGGATTCATTTGTATATGACAAAACGTAAAGATGTGCTTAAACTCTATCACATACATATCTTTGTGCTATTTTTTTTTGTTACTCAAAAGAAAAGAAAAATTACGGTGTGTAGACTTATCCATGTCTTATCGATTTAGTAACAGACGCGATTAAAAAAATTCTTTTTTACTTATTTCAAAGCGGGTGTAGACGGTAAGAGGTCCGCTCTAGCCCCACGGTTGATGGTTGAGCTTTTCATCCCTCCGGGGTCGATAAATTGGTACAAAACCTGTCTGGGAGGATAAAAACACTCACTTGATCATCTGCTGGCCCCGCAACTCATTGGATAGACCAACATGCGTTCCAAAACTCCAATGATTTCGAAATCCAGTAAAACGCATTACGCATCCCAATTGAATTGATACGCTAGAGACTTTATCCTTTCACTTTTAACTCGATTTTAAGATTCAACCGTTTCTTCTGAAATTTTACGAGTCCACCAACAAGCGCCATTTGAAACAATATTCTATTTCTAGCTTCTAGTTCTAGGAATTGTGTGGAAAAATCTCGTGATCGAACATATCCCCTTCAATAATGACTTTATCGCTGCTGCTTGCAGATCTGTTCGTGTTGAGTCGCTAGATTTCCCTCCATTTCCCTTGTTCTCATCTTTTTGCTTCGGAAGGGGAGAGATGTAGACTATCCATTGACATCCCTGCATTACTCCATACGTTGCATTTTCGCCTCATTGTCAGGTCTTCCTTTGGTCATCAAAAACTACCGAATAACCTTTCACTGAAAATGTCTACTACTCTTAGGTTAATCGCTGTGATAGCTCTATTCAAAATATGAATTTCCAGCAGATTGAGATAGGTAAAAAAATTAATTAGGTATCACAAATTTCCTACCACATGAGAGATCGCTTAGTTCTAATTTTCGCTTGGTTTTTCTGCAACTGCGCAAGATATCGGCATCGGCAGGTATTTTTTGGTTGTGTCAAAGTTAAACCTGTGGTGTTCGGAGAACGGCTGTCATCCATGCTGGATCACCGTGTAGCCATTCCTGTTGTTGGTTTAATATGTGAATATAACTTACTTAGTCACCTAGATGGCCCGTCCTCGCTAGGCGTGAGGGCCGCAGCATCTTCTCCACTAGTTTCTTGTTTCCCTCGCCATTGCTATGCAAGAAGTTCTCAAGGTTCGTGAGTGACGTTGACAAGGTCCTTGAGCCGTATCCAGTTGAGCTCTCAGCCGGTCCATCCGCGTAGCGAACACGCCACCCCATCTCGTTGGGGGTCTTCCTCAAGGAAGTTTAGCATCTTTTGAGATGCTCTCCAGCGTTCTTTCAGTCCATCAATTGTCGAATCTTCTTATAATGTGACTGGTCCGTGTGACTCTGTGCTTTGCTCCTGATATCTATTTCGTTGGGCCGCGAAGAGGGGATATTCCTCTCAAGTTGGAGCTGCGAAGACCGCCTAGGTGTTGTTTGCGCCTGTTAAACTTCCAAAGAAATCTCTCAGGAGCACTATTGGTAGTGAGTAGTTTCCTCGATGTGGCGGTGGTGTCTGCTCACGTCTCCGCTGCGTGACAGATCCCTGGAAGGACTGTCGAGCTAAACAGATGAACACGGAGATCTTGGTCCAGTTGGGTTAGTTGATTCGTAGCTTCCCTGACGAATGCGAATGTTCTCATGCTTCTGATGCTTCTACTCACATCTTCATTCGAGTAGTTTTGCATATTCATAGAACGTCGGAGGTAGAAGTATGGCTGAGTTTCCTCACTTTGATAGCTTTGAAGTTGTGTTTATGACAGTATGTAGACGATCTTTACGAGCTGTGTCTTCTTTCGGTTTATTCGCATCCCTACTTCGTTCAGTTCCTCGAGGACCATATCTGCTTCACTGGTTTTCTTTCGAACTTTTCTTTCGCAACTTTTTTTTAGATTTCATCGCCCTCTTCTCTACTTTCTTTTACATATTAATGAAAAAGCATTCCACCAGTAAGTGAAGAACCTTCATATGAAAGCGCAAGTGAAATTATATTACCTCTTGATTTAGAACCTTTTTTTTTTCTTTGGAGAACAATAAGAAAATTTGATTCCTTCAGGAACGAATGCTGTCACTGCTGCATTAACTAATGAATTTACCATTACTTAGTAAACAGTGTAGAAATGAACGTCACCCTGCGATTATTCGCAATATTATTTCTTCGTCGCTAGTAGCGGCGCTAAAAACTCGAATCGTTACTGCCGTTTGGTTGCCCACAAAGCTTTGCTACTCTCTCGTCAATTAGAAACAAAACGTCGCGATTTCCGTCGCCGTCGTCTCGGCTCGAGCCGTACCTATCGGTCTTGAAAATGTTCTCGCCAATTTGCATAACGATGTTGCAAAATTTTGAACAGACTTTGTATGCACTCTATGTCGTAAAGGATCGAGGAGTATATGGACAAAATTTTCATAAATTAATTCATATACTTTTTCCAATGTTCTCTTTAGCTGTCTTTTGACCTGATTCTCAGATAATTTGGGATCTATTTTTGATTTCTTCTACATTTTGCAGATCTCCAACGAGCGAAAACAAAAATCCGTTACATTGAAATGTACGGAAATTCTGTATAGTTTTGCTCTTATTTGTTAGGTTGCTGACAAAGATATAGAAGGGATATCTGTTTTCTCCGAATCAGAAGCAGTTCATCTGTCACTTTTCTTCGGCTTGGTGTCATCGTTCCTAGGGATGTTAGGATACCCGCTGCTAGTGAGTGTGAATCCTAGTATGCTTCAGTTTGAACAATGATCCCAACTACTGTTTCGACAATCCTTTAAAAATACTTTCCTTTGATACTTTAGAGCTGAAGCCCCTCATCGACAATGACCAAATATTCATTCATGCATAACCTTTAAAGCAACTACTCACCGTATCTTTATCACACTCTCTTCCTTTAGCCGCCAATCAGGATCTGTACTTGTCTCCTTGTGATCCTTGGTTTTTACTGGCAAATGTGGAGTTTACCATCTAGACGATGTTTTGTTCATTATGGTTCTGACTTCAGCTCTTTTCACTAATTATGCACCTGAATGAGCATTTAATTAGCTAATTCATATGTATCTAAAGTCGGTTTTAAACTTTTGACTAACTGTACTTCTAGATAGTTCAAGTCACAATTTTATGTTCTAACTTCTTTCTTCTCGTTCACCATAGTAGTTCACTGAATAAGAAACCAGAAGGAAATTACATGCAACACTTAGTATGGTGTTTTGAAGAAAAGAAATTGAAAGAAAGAAGACAGAAAGAAAAATGGCATTTGAGTGTCGGGACATGTTGAGTACTTGTCCATATACAAGGGCTCCGTCGTAGTTATCCATAACCTCTTCTGCAGTTCGTTCCTTATTCATTAGAAATGAGCACATATTATAAAATCAGAAGTTCTGTTGCGACTGTGATTCCTAAAACGGTTCATCATCTTGTTCTATAAATTCCGGACAGATAAATAAATAACTCACCGTATCTTTATCACACTCTCTTCCCTTAGTTCATTATGGTCTTAGTCTGTTCATTATGGTTCTGACTTCAGCTCTTTTCACTAATTATGTACCTGAATATGCATTTAACTAGCTAATCCATATCTATCTAATGATTCTTCTTGTTCCTTTTAAATTCTCTTTCCTTTGTTGCAAGGAGACATTGAGCTAGACCCAACAATTAAACGAATGAGATTCTCAGAAGGAAAACATATTCTTGGATTTCATTACTTTTTTTTTGTTTTTTCCTCATGTATTTTATCATTTTATTTTCCCTATATGTTAGTCTAACCGAGATATTGTATTCTACGGATTCTGCCATGCACCACACTATGGTGCACGTCATCCAGAAGATAGCATGATGGAATGCGGAGCTTTTTCTCCCATAGTTAATGGTCCGGCAAGAATTGACATTGCTTTGCTGCTGTATTTTAATGATAAACTGCGATCATGCAAGCCCACGAAAGAAGTAGGATGGATGAGTCGAATTTGATGTGAATATTCCAACATATGCAATGTTAGAAATATGGTTTAGACGATTTTTGAGACAAATAGGTGTGAATGTTTCCCAGCACTGCCCCTTATAAATGGAAAAAAATGTGTTAATCACAGCAGAAGCTTCGCGGTTATCCGGATAAACTTAGGTGCCGATTTTACAACTTTGCATGTCTGCGAACTAGAATATCTTTGTGTGATGTGAAATCTCGTTGTGAAACCAGTGGAACGTTTCTTTCCAGAATCTAATAACTTTCCTAATTTCATGGAAGATCTACTTTTTCCTTTTTTTCTAGATTCCTAGCCATTTTTTTTCTCTGCGGGATCACATATCAACTTAGCTTACAGTAACGCTATTCCTTAGAATAGTCTTCTGAGAATTCCCTTGGACATGCCGTGACATGCTTAGTACTTAAGTAAAATAGCCATCCAAGGTCAACTGGCAATATGATGTGGTCCTTGACCGTTTCTGAAATCAATAATTACCTTTCCAGATGTGTTTCGCTTGCACATCAGAAATTGTGCAGCGGTGCACTTTATACGAGTCCAGTGGCTAGTCACGTAAATGCCCGTGAGCCATAACTGTCGATTTTAGTACCCCGTGAAGTGAAAGTAACGACCGGAGTCTACTCAAATGCAACCATCCTATAGCTGCACTCGTTGTGGGATGTCACTGACAGCAAGACATTAAAATTTAACTCCTCGTGTGGATTTCTCCTTCTCCAGACGTCATTTCGCCCTTTGCTTCTCAGGTGAGGATATTCGGCATCAGCTGCACTACCGTACTGCACATTTACATTTTGATCTGGTAGATCTTTAGAAAATAGCAATTGAATCATGCTCTACCATCGTAAACAAATGAAACCAAGGCATGCAGTGAACTCGTTGTGAAACCAGTGGAACTTGTTCGTCGAATATTTGCGTTAGCGTGTAAGTTCGCCTTAAAGACATCACCCCACGAATCTGAGGTGGTACGAATTTCCTGTGGAGTATTCGTATACGGGATCGTAGATTATTGAGAGAAGGGTGACTCCGTTCATTTTTTCCTAATTGCCGCAGAAAACGGCCCGAAAGATGCGGCTTAGAGCGTTCCGGAGCACTATTTCTACGATTCGAGCGCGTTCGATTCGAGAGCGCCAGCCTTGTGCACGCGCCGCATCTTCCGGGCCGTTTTTTTTACGGCAATTAGGGAAAAATGGACAGAATCACCACCCTTTCCATAATCTACTATGTCGTATAGGAATACTCCACCTGAAATCCGTACCACCTCAGATTCGTGGGGTGATGCCTTTAAGATGACCCGCACGCCGCACGATGAAAAATTCAAAGTCGAGTGCGAAGCGAGTGGTTTGCTCGAGTCAGCCCACTGAGTCAGCAGGACTAGTGGCTGAGATTGGGTGCCAAATCCTTGACGAAATGGTGTGTAGACGTGTGCAGAGGCGAATACTCCATAGTAATGCGTATCGTAATAATTTTGCTTTCCTCTGATTTTACGCTCTGTAACATTTGGGTTAGTGTTTCTTTGCACATCCTACGCGTCACAATTAGTCGCGACGTGCGATGACGAGTCTGCCTGCCATCATGGTGATTGCCCCATCATTCCTTGATTTCGAACTACAAAGGTGATGTAGGCGGAAAAATACTGCCACTCGCTGTGAACTATGAGGTGGAACCGACGCTTTCTTTGTAGCTTTCTCATACATACTCCACTAACTGCTACATTCCTTATTCTTATACCAGTTTGAATGTCCGGCTAAAGCCGGACTTCAGACTTTCTGTGATTTTAGCTTCGCTCCCCTTCAGTGATCAATGGAAGTTCATAGTAGTGACATTTTCTGTAAAATCAGAACTCTCTTTTTCTAGCAACGTTTTCTTTCTTTTTTACTATAAATAAAGGCAAAAGATTTCATAGTCTTCTTTCTAACGCGTGAGCTCTACATTTTGAGAATATTCAAACTTTAGCTTCAAGCACTCCTTCGGTTTCTATATAAGATAAACACAATTATAAAGCATTACTCGAAGTATGGGTGTTCTTCCTGTTTTCCCCAGCGGCTATCAAAGAATGAAGTTCTAACATAAAATGACGTGAACAGCATCATCGTGCTGATAAAGATAAGTTTCACATCAGATCATGTAAGCTGTTGGGTACTATTTAAGCAGCCGTTTGTGTGGGTATTTCCACTTTTTGAAGAAGGCATGTCACCAAGTTGAGGCAAACGTGCAAGGAAATAGATACGTGGAGGACTCATAGAGGTGCAATGCAACACGTGCAGTGGCCGTGAATATGGAACGGTTGCAACGTCTAATTTACCTATGGCGACATCTGCACAAAGTTATTGCGCACCGATCCGACGTCGTGGGACTCATCACACCCCATTTCAAAGCTATCTGGTGTTGGTGCACTAATTCGACGCCGGTGGACTCGTCGCACCCTTCTTTTTGAATTTCGTGACATACATACATACATACATACATACATATATACATATATATATATATATATATATATATATATATATATATACACATACACACACACGTGACAGAACAAGCCCGTAATTATATATCATGATACCATTTATCAGTTATTATCGTAGATTTATTTGTGCACTATCACTGTACTTATAGGATAAGCGCCTATATAATAACGATGATGATATATGGTAGCGCCTATATGTCTTTGGATATGGATATGTATTTATCAAATGTTAGTATATCATTAATTAATAGAATGGCCAGTGGTTTTCTTAAAGGAAAATCCCTGGTCTCCGCAATTGCTAGCGCCAAAAACTTTTGTACTTACGTTTTGCACAAAACAAGATTAGTTAAATTTTATATAGGAGCAGAATTCAAAAAAGTGAATAAAACTGTAAACAAACGAGAAATACATAGAACAAACACCTTGCAGAGCAGGCCAGTTACATCAGAAATTTCTCTGGATAAGATTACTGCGCATAATTTGTTTTCTCGAAAACTGTTGTACAGCACTACGCCACAACTTTCCTCCACAGAACATCTTTTCCATAGTTCCAATAAATATCTGTCTTGTTGCCTTCGTTCCGCAGATCTTTTTCTGTGTTAAAGTCTTTGGCATATCTTCTCAATTGGAACTTTTATTTTTGTGCGTAAAAAAGATTGTCCTAAAGTTAACGTGGGGATAATGTCCAGGCTACTTCGTGTGAAGAATTTTTTCTTCCTTGAGTTTGTAAATTTTCACGTGAGGCTTTGGTTTAAGACTCTGGTTTCACCTTCAAGGATATAACTTAATTATCTCTCGGCATATACAGAAGAAGTGGAAAAATGGTAGAGGGAATTTATGCTGTGAAAAGCTGGACATTGAACCAAGTTGGTCTTCGTAAAATCCCTCCCTTCTAAATTATTTGGAGGCTCCGAAATGTAGAATTTTCTTGTTCCAGTGTTTTTTTCAGTTAAAATCCTCTATCGGTTCTTAGAAAAAGAGACGAAAAATTGATTTCCAATCTGCTGCCGAAAATGTACATAATTTAGTATTATGGTTTTCATGTTTTTGTCCTGAACGGTTGGGAGGATTGGTAATTCAAGCGAGGGTATAATTACGTTATCCTCGCGGTCTCGCTGCAATGTGCCTTTCTGGGACCGTAATTATCACGGTTGCAAAATCGTTATCAGTTTTTGAAGTAATTTTTCGAGCTGAAGGCATGTCCTGTCGAATGTCGAAGGTTCGCTGATTATGATCATATCCTTTCTGCTCATCTAACTTTTTGATTAAGAAAGTTATGCGAGAGCGACGCAAAACAAACGTTAATATCATATTCTCCCCCCACACGTTGTTTTTAAAAAAGCGTGGCTACTGCGTTTTATACCTATTCCTTTCATAGAACACTACTTTCTCATTTTCAATTTTTACACCCAGTTACCTCCACCCTTCAGGAACGACTAGCTTCGTGGCTGTGCAGAGTACCTTCCATGGGAACTTCAAAGTCTTATGAAATAATCATTGAAAAAGATTTTTGTGCTACAAAGTGCTTAGAATTACTTTTACTTAGATTAACTCTTAGCTAAGCTTCTTTTTTTCTCTTTTTTTTTTAGATTTACTCTTAGCTAGGCTTCCGACATTCCGACTTCTCGGAATCGGAAGCCTAGCTAAGAGTAAACCACTGCTAAGATTCACCACCGTCTTAGCAAAATGTCGCTAGGTGGTTCCCTGATCCATATAGGTTGGGCGACGACCTGTGGTGAAAGCTAACCTCGCCGTGGCATGGCTGCTTAGTTTGGGGAAAAGTCTCTTTGCCACTCCAGTATATTCACTGCCTCAGTACCCTGGGCCCTGCCGTCTCAGACGTCGGACGGTATGGCGACCGGTGAGAGGCGATCAAATCTCAGGTTGCTCAGGACGTCATTGATTCTGGGCCAAGGCGACACACGCACGACTCGCCATGGAGACTGTCTCAGACTGTGTACTTACAACGCGAGAACAGTTTTCACAGACGCTGACCTGCATGCCCTTCTCGGAGCTGCAGAGCGTATCAAATTTCACGTGATTGCTCTGCAGGAGACCAAGTGCAGAAGGAGCGACGTACGACAGATGAATGACTGTACGCTCGTCATTCGTGGAGAGAAGGTTCCGTCGCGAAATGTAGGCGGTGTTGGTTTTGTTGTGCACCCATCTGTCGTCCATCTCGTCGATTCTCACGAGATCCTGTCACCTCGTCTGGCAATTCTTCGCCTCCGCCCTCTTCGCCAAAAACCCATCAGTATCATCAACTACTACTCACCAACATCAGCAGCTGATGAATCCGAATTGGACGCGTTTTACGAGGAGCTGGAGGAAGTAGTCCGCAACGAGAAGTCCTTCTACAAATTCGTTGTCGGAGACTTCAACGCAAAACTAGGAAAGGCCACAGAAGAGGAATACAACATTGGAAGATTTGCTCTAGAGGACCGGAATGAAAATGACAATCGTCTCGCCGGGCTGTTGTCCGCCGCTCGCCTCTTTCATGGGAACTATCTTTTCATGAAAAAAGATCATCGTCGGTGGACATGGGAATCGCCCAAATGGCGCGACTCGTGCGGAGATCTCAGTAGTACCATCCTTTTGTAGTGGTTCTGATCACCGTCTCCTTCGTGCGAAAATACGACTTAGCCACACGATGGAAAAGAACATCTGCTATCGGCAGGAGAAAAGAAGTCGTCTAAGACGATTGCGTACTCGAGGACTCCTTGTCCCAAGGTGACTGACACATTGAGGAGGACCCAAACGTGGACTACGAGATGCTGCTCAGAGGATTACGAGCCTGTGCTGAACGTGCCTCGAAACCACGCACGACAAACTTGGATCGAATTTCGAAGACCACCAAGGAATTGTTGGAAAGAAGAAGGGCTTTGAGGCTTGATCCGAATGCATCGCACGTTGAGCGGTTAGTAGCAAACACTAGCTGCAGAAAAGCGTTGCAGGAGGATCTTTTGAAGTACAGGCAGAAGAAGATTCTGGAAGCAGCACAAAGAAGAACGAGTCTAAAAAAGTGCCGCAGGGATCTCCGCGAATATAATATTCCGCTAGCAACCTTGCTGAGCGAAGACGGGACTCGCACGTCTTCTCGTCGTGAGAAATCATTACGGAGAGGTTCTACTCGAACCTTTTCCGTTCATCAACCTGTGTCAAGCCCGATCATCCCCACTGATGAAGCTCCACCACGGATTCTCCCTTCGAAAGTACGAGTCGCCATCAAGAGCATGAAACTTGGCACAGTTCCCGGACCTGATTTTATATCAGTAGACTTTCTTCGGGCTGGTGGCCATCCGCTTCATGTAATCTTAGCAGCGCACATGACATCCTACCTTCAGAAAGAAAGAATCCCAGTGGAAGACCTCGCGGACCGTTCTCATCTATAAGAAAGGTGACCGAGAGGACCTTCGGAACTACCGTCCGATATGCTTGCTGAGCGTGCTATACAAAGTATTCACCAAGATCATCCTCACGCGCATATCTAGGACGCTGGATGAATCCCAGCCTCAAGAACAAGCTGGATTCCGCCAGGGGTTCAGCTGCTTGGACCACATCCAGACCGTGTCGAGGGTCATAGAGGTTTGCCGGGAATACCGCCTTCGTCGACTATGAGAAAGCCTTTGACAGCGTAGAAACGAATGCAATACTGTCAGCACTGGTCGATCAAGGTGTGGACGCGTCGTATGTGAGGACATTAGCCAATTGCTACGATCGATGCACGACTATGATACAGCTTTTCCACCGCCCTCTCACCATACCCATTGGAAAGGGGGTACGACAAGGCGATACTATACCGCCGAAGCTGTTCACGGCTGCATTGCAATGGATAATGAAATCACTATCCTGGGAAGAAAGGGGCATACGTGTTGATGGAAGATTCCTTTCAAACCTTCGCTTCGCGGACGACATCGTTCTCTTTTCGAGCTGTACCAATGAAGCAGAAAGGAGGCTCAACGAACTGAACGAAGCAGCGAAGAGAATAGGACTGCGAATAAAGAGGAAGAAGACACAGTTCATGAAGAACGCCCACTGCGAGGACGGAGGAGTACAACTTGAAGGCTCCCAAATCGTGGAAACTCTGTCATACGTATACATCAAGCGTTCTATGAATATGGAAAACGACTTGAAGGAAGAACTGAATAGAATAATGAGAGCAGCATGGGCAGCATTCGCAACCGTCAGGAAAGCTACGGACCAACTGACGGACCAAGATCTTCGTGCCCATCTGTTCGACTCGACAGTCCTTCCAGCGCTCTGTTACGCAGCGGAGACGTGGGCAGACACTGCGACCACGTCTAGGCAGCTACTTACCATCCACAGAGCCCTTGAGAGATGTCTCCTGAAATTTAACCGGCGCACACAACACCTTCCCGGTCTTGGTAGCTCCGACTTAAGAGGAATGTCCCGTCTTCGCGACCCAGCGGAATATGTATCGAAAGCAAAACATAGATGGGCTGGTCATGAGAAGAATCGACGATAGATGGACTAAAAGAACGCTAGAGTAGATCCCAAGGGACGCTGAACGCCCCCGAGGGAGACCGCCAACGAGATGGGGTGACGTGTTCACTGCACGGATGGACCAGCTGAGAGCTCAGCTGGATACGGTTCAAGGACCTCGTCAACGTCACTCACGGAGCTTGAGAACATCTTGGATGACAATGGCGAGGGAACGAAACGAATGGAAGATATGCTGGGGCCCGCACGTCTAGTGAAGACGGGCCATCTAAGTAAGTAAGTAAGTAAGTAAGTGCTTAGAATAGGACTCAATACCCTAAGTAGGTAAGTAGTAAGTGAACAGTATCTTTAATAGCCTATCTGTACTATTTTGGTTACCGGAGGGGTGAAAATTGAATAAATGCACTGGAATTTACAACATCGTACTTTTCCTTTCGGATATTTCGGCGGGTATTTTTCTCCCACTAGCGATCGTTAGTCAGCTCTGATTGCTCCAAAATCCGATTCTGCACTGTAGGTATTTTAAAGGCATCACTCCACGATTCTGAGGTGCTACGAATTTCAGGTGGAGTATTCGTATACGGGATAGTAGATTATGGAGAGGGGGGTGATTCCGTCCAGCTCTTCCTAATTGCCGTAAACAACGGCCCGAAAGATGCGGCTTCGGACGTTCTGGCGCACTATTTTCTACAAGAAGTTCGACTGAAGCGCGCCAGCCTTGTGCGGCGCCGCATCTTCCGGGCCGTTTTTTACGGCAATTAGGAAGAAATGGACGGAATCACCCCCTCTTCATAGCCTCCCATCCCATGTACGAATACTCCACCTGAAATCTGCACCACCTCAGATTCGTGGGGTGATGCCTTTAAAAGGCCACATCCGAGTTCGCACTTTAAATTTACACATAAAGTGGTAGGTTAAGTGATTTTTACTACAAACCTATACTTGCCTTATACTTCAACTGCATACTTTCAAGAAAACACTTCAGTTTTGGTCGGACTTTGCATGGGACGGAAATACCGTTGAGCTTTTGTCTAAAAAATAATTTTCATGTTCACACTCCGCTTAAGGGTAGACACGAAATGCCGGAAATTGAACCAAATAATGATCCGAACTCATATTCTGAATGTTCATTCATATTCTGAAAGTTTCTCTTCTTGTGAATTTTTTGTGGACTACTCGCAAATTCTTCTTAATCCATGGAAAAATCTCGCATCTTAGTCCTGCTGTCGTTTCTGTTCTTCTGTGTTTTCGTTCAAAATAGAAATATTCCATGGGAGAGCAGGGATGTAGTAGCGGGGACGGAGAATCGAGCCATATGCTTACCGCTAAGCGACGCATTGAACCGCGTCGCGTCACAATTCCACGCTATTCACTGGTGAACTCCTCAGCGCATCGTGTTTCCGCTGGTTTTTGGTCGAAGATCATTCCAGACGCGTGTACGGGAAGGCGAGGGAGTGGCCGGACTTACAAGTTGCATCATTGCCGGGAGACGACAGTGTCATCTTCAATTAGTCATCTCTTCATTTCTTCCTCCGAAAGAAGAATTCTAAGGCTGAACATTTCATGTGCATTTTCCGACTTAAAGGCATCACCCCACGAATCTGAGGTGGTGCATAGTTCAGGGGGAGTATTCGTATACGGGATGGAAGACTACGGAGAGGGAGGTGATTCCGTCCATTTCTTGCTAATTGCTGTAAAAAAACGGCCCGGAAGATGCGGCGCCGCACAAGACTGGCGCGCTCCAATCGAACCTCTTGTACAAAATGGTGCGCCAAAACGAATGAAGCCGTATCTTCCGGGCCGTTTTTTACGGCAGTTAGGAAGAAATGGACGGAATCACCCACCTCTCCGTAGTCTCCCATCCCGTATACGAATACTCCACCTGAAATCTGCACCACCTCAGATTCGTGGGATGATGCCTTTAAACGATATATGAGGTTCTTGAGACCCTCATATCTGCATGAGATATCCCTGCAGAGCTTGGAAGGGTTTACACCGACTGTTATTTAGCGAGGAAAAGGTTAAACAGGGTTTAGAGCTTTCTCTCTGCTCATCGAAGAGAGCTCTAAACCTTGTTTAAGGACTTGTTTTTGTGAGGAGTGATAAGGCGAACCGAGTGTCTTAAGAGCCAAAGCCCTTTTGTTGGCGCCGCTAGCTACATAACTGGTTCAAGGTGACTAGCCCAAATTTACCAACCGCCTTAGAAACGCACGGAGTAAATACGTAATGAGCAGGCGTTCCTCTCTGCTTGTTCACAATCTTTTTCTCAAAACATAAAGAGTTCTAGAGCTTTCAGAGCCCATAGAGATTACGCGCCCTTAGAATCTTTTTTTTTTCGAGAAATTTCGAGAAACAGAACGAGATAATCATCTCCTGGTGCCTCATAGTCCATTGTAAACGATTCCGAACGAGCTAACAGATGAACAGGAAAGACTGCATAGAATTTTATTAGCTCATAAATTTAATTGTATTGCAATGAGCACCTCTTTAACTTCTTGCCTCTGCTCCGAAATGTCATCTTGAAAAACAGTTGAGGATAAAAAGAGATGTTCTGCGATGGATATTCTTGTATATGTGTAGAGATTTTTTCACAGTCATATTATTGTACGAAATTTCTCTTACAACACCGTAAGTTTCCATTTGAGACACACAAGGTTGAAGGTAGCTAGAATATTTCTACATTCCCGTTTTTGTATTATGCTGCAGAATTAAATGTTGGAATGTTGATACAGGACAATTGCTTTTATGTTGGTAAGATTCAGTGGTAGTAGTTATAACAATCTACTTCTTTATTTCGCAAAATTTTTGTCCAGGGAATGTCCGCGAATATCCCCGAAATTCAAAGATATGCGCCATTTTGCTACTACTTGAAGTCTATCATTTTTGAAAAATATTTTTGAACAAACTTCTGGCACTTCAATCATGAACGACGGTACTTACTTCATGCTCGAGTGTGAGGCAAGTCGAGATTGTTCCAAGCATGAAAAATGCCTGCATTGCTATGGACGCATCGTCGTTGCGGAAATCAACGTAAATATCGTCTCATCTACCATCGCAATTTATTTTGATGCAATTTTTTGTTCTTTTTCCCAGGCTTACTTTATTTTTACTGCACGCTTTTCTACGTTTGTTGTTGTTGTTCTAGAAAACAATTCTTCTTCACCCGAGGTTCATATGTTTATTTTTAAAAATTCCAAATATGTAAGTCAGTGTTTTCCGTTTGGTCTTTCCTCCGTAACTCAATTCCTACTAACGTCTTTCTTGCATTTCTACACCCAACTCGATGTCAGTCTGATTACGCCATGCTGGCCTTTGCATTTCACTTCTAGTGGCTCCTTAACCTTGAGTGGCGCATTTAAACATTTTGCCATTTGTGAATCTCATAGAAGAACGCTGTCTTCATAGAAAATCGTAATAAATTGTTCTAAGAATCGCGAATCATCGGCCTTCTGTGCTCTAGGTTATTTTCTTCATATCTCCACACATTTTGCACAGTTTGTTTTCCACTTATTGACTGGAAAATTTTTGTTCTCACATCTCTTTCTCTAGCTTGCTAGCAATAATTGAAGATGAATGGCTCGATCCTTTTCCATGTCATTTTTTTTCTCTTCTTTGTGTTTGTTGTAGATCTCGTAGTTGTTTAGTTCGGTTCTACTCTTTTGCTCTGTTCACGATTTCAAGAAAAGACGGGAACTTCCTTCAAAGCTCTCTTTTCATGCTGCTTCTTCGCACAACAAAATGAACAACAGTGAGTTGTCCGCAGCTGGAGGCTCTCCTAACTTCTTTTCACCCATCTTTCAAGTACTCAGCAGTTTCTTCTGCAATTTAAAGGCCATAGCACTCTTATTTTACAATAATTCAGACCCGGACAAGTTTCAGTGGTTTGATGAAAGTGCAATGCAATTCTAACAGGAAATAATAATAGATAATTCACGCTGCAATAGGAAATAATAATTGGTAATTCTCGTTATAACAGGAAATTTCTTTACAACAATCGTTCATAACACAAAAAGGGTCGTTCATATGAAAAGTAAAACAACAGAAAAGACAAAAAAAAAAGAGTGGAAGGCAGCATTCTCGTCTGGTGACTCAATTTGTGGAATTCCAGCACCTCTTCTGTACATTTCCTCGATCTTTCGTTAAAAAAATCTTCAATCAAAGAGTTCAACCTAGCGTTTTTTTCAGAGATGAGTTGCATATAAATATATCTGCATTTTATATCTACATTTTAAAGGTAACTAATATTGCATATCAGTTATCTTTAAAATGTTCTGTAAAAAGCCGTTAGAATATTTGCTACCTTTGACAACATCTTTCATTAGTGCTCATCTGATTGCATTAAATAAATAACCTTGAACTTCAATTATTCTTTAAGTTTTCACCTTTGATTAATCTTTACTTCTGAACACTATTTTGAGCCTTTTGTTACAATTTTTGTGTGCCTCTTATCCATAAGTTATTACGGATAAAGTGCGCGGCGTTGGTCAATCCCTCTGAGGTTGCGCCTACGCTTTCGACTTCAACTCAGACTTCGTTTGAGGTTTATGAACGCGTGTGCGGCCTTGCAATGACTTGCGAGGGCGGAGCGATGCGTGAAATCGGTGTTTTCATCCTCCCAGACGGGTCTGGTACCAATTTATCGACCCTGAAGGGATGAAAGGCTTGGTTGGCACTATCACAAACTTCGAACCATCGGCCGTGCGGCTACAGCGGAGTCCCTTACCGACTGCGCTACACCGCCGCATCTCTTATCCATAGGATGAGTATTTTTTTAGTTTATTCCTAGATAAATATTAAAACGGTTTGCGTTTAAGTGCATAACTGAGTGTAATTGAGGGAAACTATAATCGTTCCGGTAAAGTAGAATTCCCCGTTTAAACTAATCTATAAAGAAAGTTCTAGGGTTCCACCGACGGTGGAACACCAGTGTAGTGCGTCCGGAGCGTTGTCTAGGGGGTTGTTCGGGTTTTTCTCAAGAGAGCATTCAAAATTATTTCATTTGTTTGCTATAGTTGTCATTGTGTTAGTTTTTGTTTTAATTTCGTTTATTTGTTTGTACTAATTGTTCTCAGTGTTTCTTATCATTGCTGTGTTCTTCGGTGGTGTTGTTCTTTTGCGTTTAGGAACAATATCTCTTAAAATGTTGTTCTTTAGTATGAGAATCCCGATGTTTGCGTGGTAGGGACCACTTGCCGTTTTAGTACGCTGCTTTGCTTGCGGTTGGGGGGAACGACCATATTTTCCTCGCATTGCTTCCTTATTGCTGCCAACCACTTTCGCAGTAGTAGCGTAAAATAACGGGCCACAAAACTGCTAGTTCTCTAGAAGAATTTATTGCCTCCAAGTTTTTTTTTTCGCATGGTATTTCTTCCTTGGAGATAAATTCTGAAAGACGGAAAATTCTAGGATTGCGGAATCTTTGTTTTGTGGTGAAGATTATGAATAATAGCTATTTCAGCAGAAAGCATTTGAATATGATAGTTTATTGTTGTCAACACATCCGAGTAGTTGGATGTTCGAATACGTGAGCATTCGAGTGTTCGGATTTCGAAGTAGTTCATGTTAGGTGAAAGAAAAGAAGAAAAAAAAAACATGGGTGAGTCTTGATTTAAAACAATCAGCTTTAATAAGAATGTCTTTCTGCCATTTTTTTTGCCATTGTTTCCTGCAATTCTTCGCTCATAACTGCTAGCTAGATTGGAATTTCAAATAGCTGTTTCGCATTCCGGTTGTTTTCCTCCTCTCTCTTATTCATTCATTCATTCATTCATTCATTCATTCATTCATTCATTCATTCATTCATTCATTCATTCATTCATTCATTCATTCATTCATTCATTCATTCATTCATTCCATTCATTCCATTCATTCATTCATTCATTCATTCCATTCATTCATTCATTCATTCATTCATTCATTCAATCAATCAATCAATCAATCATTCATTCATTCATTCATTCATTCATTCATTCATTCATTCAATCAATCAATCAATCATTCATTCATTCCATTCATTCATTCATTCATTCATTCATTCATTCATTCCATTCCATTCATTCCATTCCATTCATTCATTCATTCATTCAATCAATCAATCAATCATTCATTCATTCATTCATTCATTCAATCATTCAATCAATCAATCAATCAGTCAATCAATCAGTCAATCAATCAATCAGTCAGTCAGTCAATCAGTCAATCAATCAATCAATCAATCAATCAATTTTCTTCCCATTTTTCTCAAATGGCAATGATGATAGGAAGATTGCGTGTATGTATGTACTGTATGAGAGGAATTCACGCACTTCTTTAATGCACCGCATCTGTCTCAAATCCTAGATATTTTGAACGCTAAAATTGCCTGCGTAATCATATTTACTTATTTATTTACTTCTTCATACTCTCCTATAAATGTAAGATGGGTAAGATCAACAGTACACGAAAAGAAAACTGAGAAGATTACATTGTGAAAAGCAATAGTTTGAAACCTAACATCGCATTGAATCCCTTCCAGTACCAATTATTTTTTTTTTTGCTATTTTTCTACATTTAAATATATGGGATTCTATAACGACGAAATATTAATCGCGAAAAAAAAACAAACAAAAAACAAACAACAACAATCACTTAAATAATGTTTAATAGTCTATAATATGTTAATGGTGAGCAAATAAATCTACTCAGAATCTGTGATTTCTTTTCTCATGTTTTCAAATGTTACTTCCCTCTAACCGAATTATTTGGTTCCCTCCAAAATATTCCTATGTCACCTGAGCACACAACCTTTAATGACTTACAACTGATGAGAGAGATTCGGAGTTAAACCATTGAGACAGTGCTTTTAAATGTTCGAGCAAAAATTTGAAAATTCACGATTTGAGATTGCGGAGAAACATATTGTCCGTAGGGCATTCGCTGCAGACTCAAAGAAAGATTGTTCCTCTTATTTCTTCTAACTCTTGCTTTACTTCTACTTTTCCTCTTGGTTCTTTGATGCTGCATAAGCTTCTAAAAGTGCTTCAAGTCTTTTTTTACCCATTTTCTCTGATTCTACAGTTCTTTGATCAATAATGATTGATTTATTTCTTTTCTCTTTTCAGTGGAGATTTTCTTGCACCCTGGGGGAGGTGTCCTTCTTTTGGGGTTTCCGATCTCCGAATTTTTACGCAAAAATACGGCTTTTTCCAATATCTACCTTGTTTGCTGAATTTTCTATCGTCAACTATTTTCATGTGTAATTTCGTGGAAAGTATTTTCGTTGGCTCCTTATATTCACCTGAGTTCTGCTTACAGCTATGTACAATAGTTACGAACATTTTCAATTATGCCCAAATTACTTTCGATTTAGCAGAACTTAGCTTATCTTTTTCTTTCTTCACTCCTTTTGAAGCTATAAAAATTACATTATACCACAATTTACGTGACAGTACCCCGTTGAGTACACAAAAATCGTCCATCAAAGCAAGAATGCTCCACTCCACCTTCGGTTCGATTTTCACTTATTCCCATGGAGGGAAGGGGGAATTTTGTGTGAAGGTTTGTTTTGTATTGCAATCAAGCTGGTCACGCCTGTCTCCGTTTTTGTTTACCGGTCCTAGTAATCTGATATTCAAAAAAATAAAACATGACGTTTTTGTAAAGCATAATAGCAACTGTCCAGAGGATGATTTGAATCCGTTTCCTTTTTCCCGACACTCGAACCCGAACTTTCAGTTTCCATCCTCTTGATCTACTCAAATAATTGAAAGTACTTTCAAATACTTTAAGCCTACAAAGAGGCTTAGAATTTTAACGAGTTGCCAGCGGGTTTATGTATCAGTAGGAAGTAAAGTCATCCTGAGTCATCCTACCGTATATTCGAAGTGATAAGTTCCGGAAGTGGCTGCCAAAATATGTCCATGTTGTTCTCTTACCGTATTTTTTCTTCTATCTTTTCTCCACCCCCTTTGTATGTGTTTCTTAGATTTTTCTATTTTCATGTTCAGTTAAGGTATTCCTGTATAAATGCCAGATGTGTTTTTTTTTTAAATTTCGGTTTATTTACTGGTAATATCCTCTTTTCTGTGCTTTTACCTTCAAATTGAAATTCTCTAGATTCTAATATGCAGAATTTTTACGTCACATTCCACGTTGTTTTTTCTCTGAGAGTTTTCTTAATTTTTTTTGGTTGGGGATAAGGCGAGAGGTAATTCCACAGTCCTTTCCTCATCCACGTTTCAGCAGTTTTTGACAATCAATCATTTAGCTCTCAAAAATCTACTTTACGCAGTGTTTTAAGTTTTTGATTTTATGGCAGAAGCATCGAATACTTTTACACCATGATTTTCTCGTATCGTTCGTAATGTGCATGAGTTGCACGTGCAGTTCCCCCACTTCAGACAAATTTTTACTTTTTTAATAGCCTTCATTTACTCGGAAACTAATTATCTCGGCTCATTTGCTTAAGCGCCGCAAGCGCCATGAGAAAGATTTTAGAGAAAAAATTGCAAATTTTGAAGGACGTAGATAATGCTTGGAGCTTTCAGGGAAGCGAAAAAACTTCTACAAAGCAAGTTATTTAGTCGTGTTCGAAATTGTCTCCGCAATGCGCCATGAGTGTCTTGTTGAGAAAACTACTTTTTGGATCTGAATGAACAGTTTAGATGGTTGAAATCGAATAGAAATATTCCCTATCGAATAGAAAAAAGTGCGAGAAATGAAATTCAGTCCTGTGGCACTCATGTTAAAAATGCTGAAGCTTGTCTGGTTTCTGGAACATTGGAATAAACCGCAGAAAAGTGGAAGAGATATTTTAGTTTAAGGAGAGGTCTGGCAGCATCAAATTCACAATCGCCTTCCTCTGGTAAAATCGCCGTTTTACGCCGCATCTTCGGCCCGCGCCGAGCAATACTACACGCACACAATCGCGCACATACTTACGCGTTGCTTGTTGTAAACATACTGTATAGATTATAAAAATATAGTGGTTTCTGAGCTAATCGTCTACCTCACAAATCCACGAAAGTCTAGAGCCACCTATAGTGCCACACCACTTTTTGATGAGAAAGTCAATCAATCAGTCATTAATCGATTGAGGGGGAACAGCGTGACTCAGCGCGTTGTCAAACAGTCTGCTTATGACAAGAAATATGTACGTGAACCACCGCTAACCCATTCGCTCATGTGAACGTGCTGATAAATAAGCCCTCTCAACTGAGTTCTTCGATTTGGCCTGGAACAGAGTCGAGGCATAAGTTTATCACGTGAGCAGAGATTTCTAAAATCATTTCCAGAGATTTCTAAAAATCGAAATTCACAAATCGTGATCACTCTCATATTTCATGGATTTTATATATTTTGGGAAAATCAAAAGGGAAAAAAACTCTTCGAAGGACTACCTTTCCGACCTTTGCGGTTACTTAATGAAAGATTTTGTGTTCTCAAGCTTCAATTATAGTTGTTTTGTCCATTTTTCTGTAGTTTTTCTCGAAAAATTCATTTTTTATTATTTTCAAAGGAGTTACACGCAAAGCGAAGCATCGATTCACTTATTCGCAGCATCAATTCACTTGGGAAGCGCCTCCACGTTCACTTCAATTCAGAATCGTTTGAGTTTTACTAAGTGGCCTACACAATGAATTGGTGTGGGTAGCCGATGTATCAGGTCAGTGTTTTTATGCTCCCAGACAAGTCTGGTACCAATTTATCGACGCCGGAGGGGTGAAAGGCTTGGTCGGCACTGGGGCAGTTTCGAACTATGGACCGTGCGGCCACAGCGGACCTCTTACCGACTGCGCCACACCCACCCCGTTAGCTAATAAAGAAACGGAAAGCACTTCCCTTGTTTTTTCGTTTGATTTTTAGAGGACGTAACAGTTCACTTCTCCAACCCTTCCATCCATTTTCATTCATGCCATATATAAAAAATTCCATGCTACCGTACACTGCTGCCATTTTCAAGACCTCGAAAGGATTTCACATATTTTTCCAATTTCTTTCTGATAAAGTTTTCCTTGGTTTCTCATTTCGCTATTGTAATCTTCATTAATATTTTTATAGAAAAAAAACTTTTACACAATGTAAGAAATGTTGACTCAGCTGGAAACAACTGTTCCTCCTCGTTTTTTTCCTTCAGTTTATCATGTCATTCTTGTCTTTGGTTTATTTCTATCACCTCTTTATGTTTCCTTGATTTTCCAGAAAAAATCTACAAATTTATTTTTGTATCCTCCTTCCGCTATCATCTCATCCTTTCAACTTTTACGGTCGTTTTTTTTTAAAGCGCGATCACTATGCGATTACGAGTGGATTTTTTCTTTCGTAATCACACAAAGTCGTTTCTTTCAGTAACCATGCTCCGACCACGACCTGATCAACTATGACAATCTCCTATACGCTGGACGTCTCTCAGACGAATCTTCAAAGCTTTTTGAAGCTGTTATTTCGTTGGAGAGGCAGTGTTTGGAAGGTTATTTTTGATTTTTCGTAACGCAATGGTGGGGATGCAGGAGCCTTGGGATGTGCAGCAAAGTAATAATAACAAAATAGAATCTTCACAAGAGAACTTTGGAAATATTATTGCCGCTATAAAAAACGGCGGTGTAAAAAGAGCGAAAGAAGGAAAGACTGCCGTTGTGATCCAGCGAGGAAGTGTGCACGCTAATTCGAAACAGTTCTCGTGGACATTTCATATTTGCCGTAGCCTTCTATGCATACGATCGAAAAATTGTAAATATCACTCGACCAATCAAATACTTTGGTCATTTGAAAGCTCGAATAATTGGAAGTCGTTACATTCAATGTTCGCGGTGATTACTCCAAATCCCAAAAGTATCCTCTAGTTATAGGGGATGTAGGGAAAAACACATTTATGTGCTTAAAGGCATCACCCCACGAATCTGAGGTGGTGCAGATTTCAGGTGGAGTATTCGTATACAGGATGGGAGACTACGGAAAGGGGGGTGATTCCGTCCATTTCTTGCTATTTGCCGTAAAAAACGGCCCGGAAGATACGGCTTCATCCGTTTTGGCGCACCATTTTGTACAAGAGGTTCGATTGGAGCGCGCCAGTCTTGTGCGGCGCCGCATCTTCCGGGCCGTTTTTTACGGCAATTAACAAGAAATTCGTATACGGGATGGGAGACTACGGAGAGGAATCACCTCCCTCTCCGTAGTCTCCCATCCCGTATACGAATACTCCACCTGAAATCTGCACCACCTCAGATTCGTGGGGTGATGCCTTTAAACAGGGAGATTTCTGCGATAAACGGAAGCAGTATCCAGCAACTCTACCTCTAAATCAACATTTTAAGGCTGTGAGTGGTCAGCTGCTGATTTGGACGGCAGCATTTCTGTTGGTCAGCTGTGTCTACCGTTACGTGCTCAGCCCGGATCAACAAAAGTGAGAATTCGAACGTTTTTTTTATACTAAGAAGTTATGAAAGATAATAATCAGGAAATGGAGGCTAACAAACGCGTGACTACACAATTTGTGTTCCTTTTCGAAATAGAAAATTGAAAGAATGCAAGAATTAGAGCTGGATTTCTATCACACTTCCCAATCCTAAGCATTTATGGAAATGCGTCCTGCAATATTTGAATTCTGGTTCTACTCCTCTTTACAAAAACTCTATTGTCCTATGGTGAGCGGCTCTAATACGTGCTTCCGGCGGATCTATCGCTTAGTATACGACCATTAGGCTTCAGTGATCGATGTAGGCGCTAAAACGTAGCGCATTACTTCGGATTAAAATGATAAAGCAAAGATTACAGGATTCTTTTCTACCGTTTTTTTTCAGCTGGTTCGAGCATCTTGTCAAGTACTTGGATTCCAAGTTGGATTCCAACATTCCGCTCACATTCATGCTCGGTTTCTTCGTCTCATTTGTGGTCGGGCGTTGGGGATCGATATTGAACGGGATAGGGTGGATCGATGAGTACGTTTTACTCTCTAAATACATACTTTGTAGTAAATTAATTGAAAAGGTGGCGCGATAAGTTTGGAAATAATCGTGAAATCCATTTCTCTTCAATCGAAAAGGTTCATAGGTCCGGACCTCTGATTAGCTGTAATGTTTTGTTGTGTTGCTGGTAAATTTCCGAAGAAATCGCAAAAGTGTATGCAGCTGTGTCTGGGAGCAATAAAACTGTCGAGTTTCACGCAAATGTTCCTCGCCGCTACAGTGTGTTTGGCTGATTTTTGTTGGTGCTGTTGATTAACAGCTCTTTCGAGAGCATTGTTCGAGTTTCATATGGTCTTGAAATATTTCTTAAAGGCATCACACCACGAATCTGGGGTGGTGCGGGTTTCAGGTGGATTATGCCTATACGGGGTCGTAGATTGTGGGAAAGAGGGTGATTCCGTTCACCTCTTCCTAATCACCGTAAAAAAACGGCCCGGAAGATGAGGCTTCGAGCGTTCCGGGGCGCGGTTGCCCATGGAAAGTTGTGTTGGAGCGCGCCAGCCTTATGCATCTTCCGGCCAGTTTTTTACGGTGATTAGGAAGAGATGAACGGAATCCCCCTCTTCCTCGCAATCTACGACTCCGTATAGGCATAACCCACCTGAAACCCCTATCACCCCAGATTCGTGGAGTTTAATTTGTCATAAACTTATGCTAACCTCACTTTGTTCAGTGCATCCATCCTTTTCGCATCATATATCCGTGGTGGCGGTGAGTCGACGAGAATTTTGCGGAGAAATATGGTTAGGTGAGTGGAGTTGGTCTTTTTCTGGTGATTTAAAGGCAGCATATTACGAAATTGAAGTGGTAGAGGGAAGACGGGAAGGGAAGACCTAGAGTTAGGGTTGTAGATCATGGAACAAAAAGTGTAGCTCCGGTCATCTTTTCCTAATCGTCGTAAAAAAAAACGCCATGGGA
This sequence comes from Necator americanus, assembly GCF_031761385.1. Classification (NCBI taxonomy): domain Eukaryota; kingdom Metazoa; phylum Nematoda; class Chromadorea; order Rhabditida; family Ancylostomatidae; genus Necator; species Necator americanus. Next base: position 17,990,781 of record NC_087374.1, read on the forward strand.
ACCGCTTTAAACTCCAAGTTCGACCTTCTTTGAATCTTGGCATCGTAGAGTTTGATTGTGTACTACTTTCTTAAGCTGAACCAAGATTGTTATTGATCTTTATTCTGGCTAACGTTTCGGCGTCGTCGCCTTCTTCAGAGCCTGGAAAAATCAAAGACACGTGTAATCTACTCTCTCAAACGCCTCGTCATCCCACAAGATATGATTTAGCAAACAGATTATTTAAAAGCAGCGTCAGAAAAGCAGACCAGCGCTCACCTTGATAGCCACGAAGTCGTGATGTTAGCGGACCACCAGTTGTGAGAGTTGCGCCGCTAGTATTAACTAGTAACGATGCCCCCGCCTCTGACCCCGTAGGTCAAAACCCGCAAAGGTCCTGATATGGCGCCAGCTCGTTGGTCACAGCGATGCATTCTTCTTTACGATTCATGATAGGACTTTTGGCCGTGATATAAAACGCTTCCAATGTTTTTCGCGCTAGAACGTTTGATTCGCGTGCTAAGATAGTGACAACCATCTTGAAAGGGGTGTTGTCATGACACTGTCTGCGATGAGCACCTAAAGGGGATGATGTTTTTGATTTTACGAGCCCGTCTAGGTGCTCCTTGACGCGGATACATAGTGATCTTCCTGTTTCGCCAATGTACTCAGCCCTACATAACTGACAGGTGATTAGGTAGATAACCCCTGATACCACGCAATCACCCTGCCTCCCGTTCGGACAGACGATGCAAATAGGGGTCTCACAAAGTCTGTCATAGGCGCGATTGCGAGCTGGCTGCTGCCTCAGGTTCGCAGGTGGTGTGCCCACTACTCTGACTGAGTCTTGCAGACCCGCCTGTCGTAAGCTAGCTCGCACTGCATTGCTCATGTCATCCGAAATAAAAGGAAGGCAGAAAGGGATCTTTGTTGCTTGTTCTACCCTGTGGCACCGCCGCTCAGTTGCATGGCTCCGATTTGAATGAGAGACCTTTGCTGAGTACCCATTGGACTGAGCAATGCGGTTAGCCATGTTTATGGAGGCAATGCGCCCTTGAGCCTCAGATGAAACCGTTGCCGCTGTCTTAAACATATTTTCAATGACTGACTTTTTGGTTCTCCAGGGGTGCGCCGATTGGTAGTGAATCAGAATGTTTTTACAACTTGGTTTTCGATACCATTTTGTTTTCCAATTTCCCCTACACAAATAAACCTGGACATTGAGAAACGGCAGCCAGTTGTCTTTAGGTTTCTCCCTCGTGAACTTTATGTACTGGGATTGTTTATTTAAGAGATCGAAGCAAGTGTCCATTTCAGTTTGTGTTGGACATACAATGCAACAATCATCTATATATCGGCAGTACAATAAAGGTTTGCGTTCCAGTAGGGGTTTTTCCACTTTAGACATGAAAGCAACGGCTAATGTAGGCGCAAGTCTTTGTCCCATGGCCAAGCCTCTAATCTGCCTATAGTATTGCCCAGACCAGCGAAATACGGAACATCTCAAACATTCGCTTAGCAGCATCATTATTTGCTGTATCGCAAAACCATACATGTTAAGAGTCCCCTGGTGTTCGAGAAGCAGCTCTGATGTTGCTTGTAGTGCAGCATCGATGGAGACGTTGGTGTAGAGCGAAGTGACATCAAAGGACGAAGCATTGATGACACAATCTCCATCAAGGCGCGCTTTGCGGAGGTGCTCTATGAACATTTTTGTGTTTGAGAGATGAGCTGGAACGTACTGGAGTAGCTGGCTGAGAATAGTGTTATGGAACCAGGATATTCTGTCGGTGGGACCTCCAATATTGCTAATGATAGGTCTAACCTTGAAATCCCCTGGGTTGTGGTCTGGTAGAGAATTGAGAAAACCGAAGTAGCAAATAAGCGCAACTTGGTGTCTACCACCGAATTTGCCTCCTGTTGCTTGCACAGTAATGTAGGAAAAGGGATAGGAGGAAAAACTCGAACTCTAGAGGTTTCTTGCACTCTGTCTTGCTCTTCCTCTTTAGCTCTCAATCGCAGACGTTCATGAACCAATTGCAGGCTGCCCACTATCTTGCGCGATATCACAGGGCGTATTGATTGAGATGGAGCGAAACTGGGGCCTAAGTCCAAAACTGAAAGCGCATTCTTAGAAAGAAATACATCACCTATAAGTGACACACGAGGTGGAAAGGGTGCATTTTCTGGCGCGGTGTTCGAGTTTTGGTGTTTTGGGCTCGAATGGTTAGTGCTAACTGGTAACTGCGATCTCTGACCTTGCCTATGATCTAGCAGTTTGCCAAATTTCTCCTGCAGCCTTGACTTGGCCTTAGAGCCCTTTTCCTACATTACTGTACAAGCAACAGGAGGCAAATTCGATGGTAGACACTAAGTTTCGCTTATTTGCTACTTCGGTTTTCTCAATTCTCTCCCGGTACTCACACAAACGCGCTTTTGAAAATCTAACACCCACACAACGCAAAGGTTTGTGCGAACTACGTGACATCTGCGCTGAGGGGAAGATCAAAATCTCGGTCAGTGATAAAGGAGGAGAATTTGTAGTGATTTCAAGTGAACTGGACAGGGCTATAACGAAACTTCACCTTACGGACGATAGTCTATACCACCTTTCATCGGCACATGAATTTGGCAGACAATATCGCCGCCTGAAAAGGATATGGATAGAGACCGCAAAATCAGTAGGCTTACCAAAAACAACTATCACGCGTCTAAAATGTGAACGGCCCACCTGCCCGGTCCTTTACGTCCTCATCAAGACCCACAAGCTTTCCGCTGCCGAATTTAGTTCAAAAAACCCAGGGGATTTCAAGGTTAGACCTATCATTAGCAATATTGGAGGTCCCACCGACAGAATATCCTGGTTCCTTAACACTATTCTCAGCCAGCTACTCCAGTACGTTCCAGCTCATCTCTCAAACACAAAAATGTTCATAGAGCACCTCCGCAAAGCGCGCCTTGATGGAGATTGTGTCATCAATGCTTCGTCCTTTGATGTCACTTCGCTCTACACCAACGTCTCCATCGATGCTGCACTACAAGCAACATCAGAGCTGCTTCTCGAACACCAGGGGACTCTTAACATGTATGGTTTTGCGATACAGCAAATAATGATGCTGCTAAGCGAATGTTTGAGATGTTCCGTATTTCGCTGGTCTGGGCAATACTATAGGCAGATTAGAGGCTTGGCCATGGGACAAAGACTTGCGCCTACATTAGCCGTTGCTTTCATGTCTAAAGTGGAAAAACCCCTACTGGAACGCAAACCTTTATTGTACTGCCGATATATAGATGATTGTTGCATTGTATGTCCAACACAAACTGAAATGGACACTTGCTTCGATCTCTTAAATAAACAATCCCAGTACATAAAGTTCACGAGGGAGAAACCTAAAGACAACTGGCTGCCGTTTCTCAATGTCCAGGTTTATTTGTGTAGGGGAAATTGGAAAACAAAATGGTATCGAAAACCAAGTTGTAAAAACATTCTGATTCACTACCAATCGGCGCACCCCTGGAGAACCAAAAAGTCAGTCATTGAAAATATGTTTAAGACAGCGGCAACGGTTTCATCTGAGGCTCAAGGGCGCATTGCCTCCATAAACATGGCTAACCGCATTGCTCAGTCCAATGGGTACTCAGCAAAGGTCTCTCATTCAAATCGGAGCCATGCAACTGAGCGGCGGTGCCACAGGGTAGAACAAGCAACAAAGATCCCTTTCTGCCTTCCTTTTATTTCGGATGACATGAGCAATGCAGTGCGAGCTAGCTTACGACAGGCGGGTCTGCAAGACTCAGTCAGAGTAGTGGGCACACCACCTGCGAACCTGAGGCAGCAGCCAGCTCGCAATCGCGCCTATGACAGACTTTGTGAGACCCCTATTTGCATCGTCTGTCCGAACGGGAGGCAGGGTGATTGCGTGGTATCAGGGGTTATCTACCTAATCACCTGTCAGTTATGTAGGGCTGAGTACATTGGCGAAACAGGAAGATCACTATGTATCCGCGTCAAGGAGCACCTAGACGGGCTCGTAAAATCAAAAACATCATCCCCTTTAGGTGCTCATCGCAGACAGTGTCATGACAACACCCCTTTCAAGATAGTTGTCACTATCTTAGCACGCGAATCGAACGTTCTAGCGCGAAAAACATTGGAAGCGTTTTATATCACGGCCAAAAGTCCTATCATGAATCGTAAAGAAGAATGCATCGCTGTGACCAACGAGCTGGCGCCATATCAGGACCTTTGCGGGTTTTGACCTACGGGGTCAGAGCGGGGGCATCGTTACTAGTTAATACTAGCGGCGCAACTCTCACAACTGGTGGTCCGCTAACATCACGACTTCGTGGCTATCAAGGTGAGCGCTGGTCTGCTTTTCTGACGCTGCTTTTAAATAATCTGTTTGCTAAATCATATCTTGTGGGATGACGAGGCGTTTGAGAGAGTAGATTACACGTGTCTTTGATTTTTCCAGGCTCTGAAGAAGGCGACGACGCCGAAACGTTAGCCAGAATAAAGATCAATAACAATCTTGGTTCAGCTTAAGAAAGGAACCGCTTTAATTACTACGACGTACGTTAGCGCGTGCACATTTGTACACAGGACGTGCTCGAGAGAGAACGGCCAAAAATTAATGAAGCCTCTTTACCACTCTGTTCAAGGAAAATCAGTGAATAGGCTGCTGAGAGAAAAAGACTGCTTGCAAAGGTGCACGTTCTAATGTGCCTGTTAGGAAATAAAGCGGTTCCCACGTCGTTTTTAAGCAGACCAGAGGGAACTGAACGGGACCACGCTGCTTTCTGTGATGAACAACCCAAACTACGTCTTCATTAGGGTTTCCATAGTACGTCATTTTGTGGTACGGTGTCTTTGAGCCCCAATCGAGCTGCAGAGAGACAGTAATGGAGGAAGCAGGAAAGTTCCTCTGTGCTTAGATACCATGTAATTCACAGAGATACTGCATGTTTTGCTTTTGGGTGAGTTTCTGGAAGGATCAGTCGGGGTCGGTGGACGACTTCAGTCACCACCCAGCGAAACAAGGGGAGGTCAGAGGTCCAGTTCCGCCTGTTTTGGGCACTGGTGACAGAGGTCAAGTTCTGGTTCCCTCCTAGGCCATCCATTACCTCTCGCCTCTTGTGCTGCCGACCTCGTGTGGTACGCGACACTTGAAAGAGGCGCGCGGTGGGACCTCGTGATCGCCACTAGTGAATTCGTGCGCGGGCACGACAGATTTGCTAGGTTAATCCGGAAACATTGAGCACCCCAACGCCACACATCTGCCATGGTTATCTCTACCAATTACAGGTATATGGTGCTCTGCCAGGCGTTGGTGCTTCGCGATATTTCGATGCAAGTTCGAAAACGATTTCCTACAATGGACACGCTGGCAGCTTCTGGTGAGTTTTCTTCTTCCTTTCCTCAAATGAATGAATGAATGAGATGAGTTTATGTCCGATTTCCACTGTAAATCTATATTCTTCAACATTGAAAAGAGTGGGAAAGAGAGAAAAATTCTGGATTGAAGTAAATTTTTTTAAGAGTTACAGTTTTAAAGTTTAAAAGTTGCTGCGAGTCACATTTGTGAGGTACTCTTGAGTATAACACCAAATATGCTGAACATTGATTGACTCGACCTGTTGATTCGAAAGAAACTGGATTCATCCACACATATATTGCAATGCTCATTTAAGGTCTGATGACCGAGGAAGAGATGGACATTCTTGACGAAATCAAAGATCCGTACAGTAGGTATGGGAAGTTTTCTTTGTGGTCCCTAAAGAATTCCCTGTGTCCACCAGTTTTTCAAAACCATTTGTTGCTTGTCCCTTAATCAAATTAATTCAATATTATTCATGGTATTTTCTTTCTTTTCAGTGAGTCTGTGGACCTCCATTTTTTCAGGTACTGGGCGCCGATCCAATGGTGTGTCAATCTTGTTTACGAGTGTAAAGCCGATGGTAGGATAGACGACTATTACCTCATGAATAAGATTATAGATGTGGGTACTTTAAGATTTTGAAATGAAACTTGAGATTTCCCTTCAAAATTATGTCTTTGACTGAACTGCAATCTTATATCCTTTTACTGAAATCTTAGAAAGACAGTACCCCACACCTACCTACTATTTTTAAGGAAATCAGCAAATTCCGTCACGGTCTAGCCGCACTTCTCAAATATGACTGGGTACCAGTGCCGCTCGTTTATCCACAAGTATGTCGCCTTTCTTTGCTGTGCGCTTCATCATCTCTTGATTATTTCCTCGTTTATGCAAAGTGAATTTTAGGTTATTTTTCTTGCGGTTCGCTTTTATTTTGTAATCTGTCTATTTGGGCGACAATTTATCGTTACAGGAACGAATCCAAGCGGAGTAAGCTAATCCTCTCTAGATTTTTCTCTGACACAAATTTGACGAAAAGCTGCACTTTAGATCGATCTTTGGCTACCGATTACTACGATGATTCAGTTCATTGTTTACATGGGATGGATGAAGGTTTGTGCCGCTTCTTTTCTGGGAAGGAGAGAGAGAGGATCTTTTTTTCGGATAGAGAGAGAGCATCTTTCGGCCACTGGAGAAATTTTCCAGAGTTTCCATTTTTTAAACGTATTTTTGATGTCCCCGAAAACTTTGAAAAAGTAATAAATTTGTTCTTTTGTTCAAGGAAGTGGTTTCAGGTAGCCGAGGCTCTTTTGAACCCACTCGGTGAAGATGATGACGATCTAGAATGCAACTATGTGATTGACAAGAATTTAATCGTAAGTTCAGCCAATAAGAATCAATTTCTGGTACCGGAAAACATTACTGTTCGAAATGGCATAACATTACGATTTTGTTCTGATTTTTCGCCAGTTTTCTACAGAACTCGACGTTCAGCGTGCTTAATGGAGTTTCTTTCCTATTTAACGGCATGACATCTTTCTGGATGAGATTTTCTATCCACAAAACGACAACTCATTTCGTTTCATAAGATTTCTAAAATAAGTAATTAAGATGTCGGACACTATTTCACATTTTCTGATTGCTTCACAATTGTTTTGCAAATCGAATAAACAATTTCCTCAGATTTTTAGACAGGAGTCGCAATAGTGGACACCATGTGGAAACCGGCAAAGGTGACAAAACCAATCCTATATGCCCCGTAGATCTTCTCCCAGTGTAGAGGCAGTGATCAATAAATCGATAACCATCTGCTATTGATCGCTGCTTTAGCTGCTTTCATCGTTTCTTTTTCCGCCATTACTGAAATGGCTGTCTTTTTCCGTATCTAACTTCTGCTTCTATCTATGTAACTCTAGCACACTTAACTACCTTCCTGCATCCGCTAAGGTGACGCTTCCTGATACTTAACCTAACCCCCCTTATTGGTTGATTCAAATGGAGTACTGTAGGTGAAGGGCTTTATTTGCGTATAGATGTTTCGTAGACTATAAGCTTCTTCGTAGCAATTTCTCTTTTTTTTTTTGAGAAGGCCTGGTAGAAAATTTTATGTGAGATGAATACGAATCCATCAACGAATTTAGTGGTAATTTCAGACTGGCTATTCTATGGTTGAAGAGAATTTGGCAAAGATACCGCAACAGAAGAAGGACGATTTTTGGGGTATTGATAAAATTGCTCCGCTGTACAGTATTGAGTCAGCCGAGCGTTCCGTTCATCCGCTGGTAGGAAGTGCGAGTAAAATTAAGTAAGTAAATTTTCGAGACGTCTTGCCTTCAAGCCGTGACAGAAACTTGCAACTTTAAACAAACTTCATTTATGTATTTCAAGATTTAATCCGAACATTAGATGTTGACTCAAGATACAACTACTCCAAGTTTTTATCCCACCTTCACGGTTCCAGTTGCCCTGATTCCAGATCCCAGTTCGCTAAATAGGCCTACGTTTCAGCCGCAGAGGTTCCAGTCGAGTGTGTAGCGCTGTCGTTAACGTGGGATCAATGGTAGGGAGGTGCATGTAGTTCATGAGTATGAGTGCGATTACGTTCAGTTCTCTTCACTGATACACATAGGAAACAGCTTTGTGCGATCTCATTTACGCGAAAAGGGTCTTTCTGTCACCTGTAGTTGTATCGCTAAAAGACTGAACCACACAAGGCTGTTTCACACGCCTTTCTCTGGATCTACTACTGGGGCTCAGTGTGGTCACGTTCAGCCCCCCAGCAGTGCTCCAGAGAATACTCAAAAAATACGCGCCTATTGGTGGAGACGCTCCCATATCGTCAATTTCGTGACACGCTCCCTTTAAAGGCAGCTTACCACGAATCTGAGGTGGTGCAGATTTCAGGTGGAATATCCGTATACGGGGTTTTAGATTATGGAGACCGGGGTGGTTCCACTCACCTCTCCCTGAATCACTGCAAGCAGGCGGCCCCTGAATGCTGTTTTTTACGATGCCTTCTACTGCAGCACGCCACCCTTCCACACGTAGCGTCCCTTACTGCCTATCGGGGCAGTCCCAATTGATTTTCGACGAATCGCAGGGCGGAGGCGGCGCAAGGGGTGGAGCGTTGCAATAGATGGAGTCGTACAAAACAGCATTCTGGAGGCGGCTGTTTGCAGCAATGCAGGGAGAGATGAGCGGAACCACCCCGGTCTCCTTAATATACGACCCCGTATACAGAACTCCACCTGAAATCCGCACCACCTCAGATTCACTGTATGCTGCCTTTAAAGTTTGGAAGCTGATCGCTGGCTCAGGCCTAGTGAATGATACGACAACAATTAATGGAAATGAATTTGAAAGGCAACTCCTATAGCTCATAGCCCCATAGTCTCAAGCTCGGCCTTGAAAAGTGCCAGGGGCGTAGATGTGCGATAATAACCCTCCTTCGAACGAGAGGTTTAGTCAGGGTCGAGCGTGTGATGTGATTTTCCCATCGAGAGCTCATGAAGGGAGGAGTTGCAAGGGAAAGGGACCCAATCGACCCACGGCTTAGTCCGCGATGCACGAGAATCCCATTTCAAGTTTCAATATAAGTTGATCACGATGTATGTTGTGAACGATAGTTTGTCTTGGTGTTTTGGTCCTGAAAAGCTCAAAAACTCTAGCCGTTTTACTACCTAGGATTAATGTTTTTCCAAACTCCTGTGTTTTTTTTTTGTTATTTCTACTTATTTTCTCCATATTTTGATTCTCTTAATTTTCTTTTTCTCTGTCTTCTAAATTTATTTCTGAGATTTTTTTCTTGCTGCGGAAGAACTCTTCTTTTTTTTTGCCAGAAAATCCCTATGATTTCGAAAGATTGGCCAACATCTGTTTAGTCCGTGTTATTCTGGCACCTTTGCATCAACAAAAAGTTCCGGAAATTGTTGTCGTAAACGTTGCTCAATCGCAACTGTTTCAGCTTAGTGAAAAATCGACATGAGATTGTCATGACGCCACACAAAAACAAGTTGAGTGAGTTGAGCGAGGAAGAACAGGTTTGTCGATCCATTCAGGACCATTTGGCTTACTTTACCGTCCGTGCACTGCTTACCTTTGTACGACTACAGAAGACTTACCTGCGACGGGTTTGTGTGTCGGCGCATAACGCCCGACATCTACGACAACGCACTCAGGAACGACGTAACAGTCCGGACACTTGTCTGTCGAGAGTTCGGACGAGGTCGAAGTGAGTCTTCCATTTCTTTTGCAGAGAGAAGAATTAAGTGAAGAAAACTCAGTGAAAGGCTTCGATCCCGAATATGCGTAGTTTCTGGCGAACAACAAACTTCTCCAAAATCAATCCAGTTCCGGAAATAATTCTCACCCATTTTTTGAATGCGTGACTTTGGTACTTCTAGCCCGGTGGTGTTTCTTATCTTTTCAGGAAAATGTCAAAGACGCTATAATTTATGATAAAAGTGGCTGCTTGTGATTATGTTTCCTACATCGAATCATTGTTTGTCCGCCTAATGAGTGATCCCAAGTGGATCCTACGTAACTACGATCAAGAAATTTTTATGGATGAGAGTTTTGCTCGGCAATAACGCCCGAATCACTGAAGAAATTGATCACATTTTTAATGTTTACTGTAGGGGAAATGAATGGTGCGCCTATAGTTTGAAGGAAGTTTCAGTGCATTGTAGATGGTATCTCGACAGGAAAACCATGGACCCACCGTATTTATGATAGTAGAGTCCAGTCATCAAGTAATTTCCGTTTCTGTAACAAATAGCTACATATAACTACATTCTAATTCCATTTTTTCAAAGAAAACCTTTTTGAAGTACATATATGCTAGAAAATGCTCGTAACTTTGTTATTCGAGTTCAAATCCAGGGACTTGGGGCTTTCCCTGACTTACCTTCTTTTTGTTTCTTTTTTCTCTTCAGTTTCGGCTACGAAATAGATGAATCACACTAAAACAAGCTATGATTTTATTCTCTCTACACAAAATGATTTGGATAACGTCTACTGGTCATTGTTATAGATCCGAATTGCAATTTATACAATTCTATGAGAAGTAAGTTGCATGTCTGTGACTACTGTGTAGTGACATGTGTGTGTGCTTGCAATGGGATGAACTGACGAGATAATTACGCATTCCTCTGCTTTTCTTTAGTGGTAAATTTCGAACGGTGTCGACAAATGGCACAAGAAACGGAGAGGATCCATGGCAACGATCCGGTGTGTCTTTTCCTCAGCTCTTTCCTTTCACTTTTCTTTTACTTTCCATTTTTCCTTTTTTTTTTGTCCGATGAGAAATTAAGGGATGAAGCTAGGAGACTTGAAATGAAGGAGTTCCTCAGCTAGGAGCGTGAACTGTTCCTTTTAATTGTTAGATTCGTCTTTTTTTATTCGTCCCCTTCGCACTAACCTCTTTTCTCATATTTTCATTGCGAAAATACTGGAATTCACCGGAATTCAACTGCAATATTCAGAAATTCATGAAAGGAGAAAAATATTTACAACATTCCTTAGATCGAATTTTACCGGACGAACTTTGCAGATTCATTCTGTTATTTTTATTTTCATTCTGAGTTTCAAGTTTTTCTCAACAATCATCGAACTGCGGCAGTATGAGTTGCATTTTAAAATAGAAATCCTGTACGATTTTGGAGTGTCAGGAAATCTGCAGTAAAAAATACACGAAATTCCCCTCATTGAACCTTAAACCATAGAACTATGAACTCTAAAATAGCATCAGCGCTTTTCCTTTTCTTGAATGCAGTGAGTGAGTTCTAAAGGAAGTGTTCTCCTGCTTAATGAAAACAAAGACTTTGATCCTTTTTTTCAACGTTTAAAATAACGCTCACTAGATTCTCATAAAAAAAAGTGCAAAGTTAGCCTTCCCAGTAGAAAAAACCGATTGATTAAAAAAATTTAGGGAACATCATTTAAATATTTGGCTTCCAAAAACTAATTATTATACTATTATTTTTTTGCAATAATAAGATAACGCAAGGATTTTTACCCCTCTAGTGACTCCTGCTTAGAATATTCTATGCTATAGTCGAGTTTTAATGTCTACATACCGTGACGCGCCTATTCGCAATTGTATTGTTACTCCTGAGCATTCCCTGTAATTATGCGCAACTATTGGCTGAATTTTATTTCCTCGCAAAATTTACTCCCTATGGGAATTTCCCATATTTCCACAACAGTTCAAATCACACATTTAATATTTGTTTTCAGTAATATCCCTTGTTTAGAGACGATAATACAGTAGGTAAGTTTCTTGATATGATTAGAACGAGTGAAGTGTGTCTTTGCCTAGTCGTAGCTAATGTCATAGGGAAGGGACCCAAGGATTCATCCCTTTTACCTCCACGATGTGATGATTTTTTAAGAGTGTGGATTTTGTGCATGAGTGCAGTGTACGTACTAATCGTACGCTTGACTAAAGTGTTATGCATAACTACATACATAGGCAACGGCACTTATGTTCTGCCGACTGCTACGCGCTCGCAGGACAGGAGGAGCCGGAATGAGTGCGTGCCAAGCGGAGAAAATGCGTGAGTTCTTGCGGACGGGTGACAGTCGCACAAACACACTCAGCTATCAATGAAAGTAGCTGCTGCACCATCGCTAACATCTGCCGCAATAGCAGAATCTCGTCTGTGAATTTATTAATTGAAAGCTTTTATTCATATCATTTTCTTGAAAATATTTGTATTCGTAGCGTCTGTTTTGCACCTCATGCGTTTACAAATCACCGCTTCTCCGACCATTCTCTAATCGTTCCGTCTTTCTCTCTTTCCTCCCTCTTTCATTCTTCTTAGCTGTTTTTAATTTATCCCTTCACTACCTTTGCAATTCTTTCCCTTCTTCTCTTATTTCGTGGCAATTTTTATGACTTGCGTACCTCTCAGGTCTTGTCTGAGAATTACATTTCCTTTCACATATCCGGTTTGATTTCGTTACTATTCCCTTTCTTTTTCTCTCCGCCGCATCCTCCACCGCATTTTTATTACACTTCGCCGTCATTCTTCATCTTTCTCTCTTTACACTGCTTTTTTTCAAAGCACTTTCTTCACCTCTCCTCTTCAACTGTCGTTTTAAATCCTGTGGAACTTTTTAAGTGCTCTTTTCTTCTTTCTCTGTCCTCTTCATTCCAACTACACAGCATTCAACTTTGAAGATCTCTGTTCGCATCCCCGTTTGTAATTAATCGTGAACGACGGAAGGGTGAATGGTAGGATCTATCCGAAAACAAACCTTCAATTTCTACTCTCTTTTTTCTTCAATTACTGCTTCAGTTTTTCTAGCTATCAATTCTTTGGCCCTAGCCTACTTTCGTTATAAAAAGTGTGCCCAGTGTCCCAGATTTTTCTCTTGCTCATCAAACAACCTTTGTCTGCGACTCCTACACCCATTCATTACGGGTCTCCTTCCTAAGATGTCCTTTGTGTGTACGCCTTAACTGAAATAAATGCGAAGAAGATGATTTACTAACGTCATAGGAAGTGTGTGCGATGAAATCCCGTCGCTATCCGTGACAACCCGTGGCGAATTTGCGCGCCTTTGATTTACGACCCTTGTGGGATTCACGTATGTTCTTTTCAGTCAAAGCACTGGAACGAACTATAAGATTGACATCGATAATAGTGATATATTGCCATAAAAGCTTTCATCGCTAAATTCTCCACTAGTTTACTGTAAGAAAAAAAGAAATTTGGCGAAAAGATGATGGAGACTCGCTCTCCTAGAAAAGAAGGAACGGTGAAGTAAGAAACGATCGACGTGAAGAGATAAGATGGAACACTAGCCTGTGACCAGAAGAAATCAAGAATCCTTTCCAGAATTTCTCTCCTAATCACATATTATTTTAAATTCGACACATTGAAGCACACTCTCGATAAAGAGAGAAGAAACCTACTCCACTATGCTTTGACTGCTATTGCCTTTGCTATGCATACGCTGAAAAAAGAAGAAAAAAATTGGTGTAGAAGGAGTTATGCTTTTACAACACTGATAAAAAGAAGAAGAAAAGAAAAAATAAAAAGACAAAAAGAAATGTTTTCGGTATACTACAAGAACTTGCACAGAATCCATTAATTCGTTGCTGTTTCATATTTTGCGAGGGTTGACGTCAAACAAGATATGGAAATTTTCTACCCACGCTGATAGTCCTCTGGCCTCTCATTCGACTGCTCAGCTGCTCAGCGTGATGAAACGAACGGAATCCTTTGTTACGGAGCTTTCATGCTTCTTCTAAACTTATCCAACCTATCAGAGTATGATTCTTATGGGTTTGCTGACAAATGACAGTAACCCCATAAGAATCATACTCTGATAGGTACCTTTTTGCGATACGAAGAACATGCACTGATTCGGTGGACGGAAAGAAGCCTTTTGCTCTTCAAGACCCACCGCGGTTCGGCCCAGGACCAGCGTTACAGATAACCTTTTCGAAACATGATCGCTTTATGCTCAAGAAGTTCTTGCAGGCCCCATTCTTAGATCCTGCGACGAAGTTCGAGTATCCCTGGGAGCCTCCTTCCACGTTCCCATTGACTCGCGGCTAAATGAGGTCTCGTTGTCGTCGAGCGCTTCGAGAACAAGCAGGAGGAAATGAGCTCTTCGTTCACCGAATCCAGTATGTGTCGATGAGTCCTGGTCGAAGTTGAAATGTTGCCCTGCCTGGTTCCTCCAGGAACAGTGCGAGTAGTGGACAGTAAAGGCTAGTTCGATTCTTGAGGGCGGTCCACGCGGTGGTAAAGCGCGCCTCGGGTCTGGCCTTCATGTTGTTGCGAAGAAAGATGCAAGACCTCGACTCACTGCAAAAAATGGAGCTGTTCATAGTGTACGTCACTTTTCACTCCATTTTCTCTTTTTCTCCTTCTCTTCTCTCCTGTTTTGAACTATTGTAGAACAGATGCCTCCTGGACAAGTTAAAGGCATCACCTCACGAATCTGAGGTGATGCAGATTTCAGGTGGATTATTCTTATAAGGGATAGTAGATCACGGAGAGGAGGGTGATTCCGTCCATTGCTTCCTAATGACCGTAAAAAACGGCCCGGAAGATGCGGCGCCGCACAAGGCTGGTTGGTGCGCTCCAGTCGAACTCCCTGTAGAAAATGGTGCGCGACAACGCCTGAAGCCGGAATCACCTTCCTCTCCTCTAATCTACTACCCCGTATACGAATACTCCATCTGAAATCCGTACCACCTCAGATTCGTGGAGTGATGCCTTTAAAATCAAAATCATCTCGCCTATTTGTACTTCCTAACACCATCTGGAAGCTATGTGCCTTGTATCCATTGCTAATTGAGCTATGTATACCTGCAATGAACAGCCCATGAGTAGAAAATTCTTGCGATCGCTTGGTGTAAGCGTAGACCAGTCACTTCGATCGTGAATGAACTGCAACAACCGAAACACAATCTGACAGCTCCGTATGTTGTGCCGTGCTTGATTCGAGTTCTGGGAGCGTAGAGGATAGAAGAGTTCAGGAGCGCTCTCTCCTTAGACTTTCCTGCATATTTTTCGGAGAAGAGTGACTTTATGATAAGAACACATCTGCAGTATGTTAGTTGACCGATTTGCAGTGAACATTACGTCCTCCCAATTTTTTACGCTTCCGCATATGCGACAGTGGAACTAGTGGAATTTTCTCAACTTGTCATAGCCATATCTGAGATACTGACTACAAACGTTCAGTCAGAAAAACTCACTATAAATGTTCTTTTTTTAGTTACCGATGTCGAGATGAACCTATCTCCATCGACGACATTTCATCCAAGTAATCAAGTACATCCTGAAGTACCACCCGATTCTATATCTGAGTGTGAGTTTTCCATCTCTTTCAGAGAAGAAACATGATGTTGCAGAAGAGAAGGTAGAGATTTCGGTAGGTAGGTAGAGATTTCTTCTATATTTCTACAAAGTTGGTGCCCCTAGCTTTCTTAGTTTTTTCAAGTCTAATTGAGAAAAATCCTAACTTTTGCCCCACATTTTCGAGTATTTCTCAACTAGCTATTGAGAGAGCCATAACACCTACAGAGAGAAACTTTGCAGTTCAGGGTTTTTCTTGATGCTTTATCAAAATATGATATACAATTTTTGAACGGCGCTACCGTAATCTCGCAACTTGAAATAGTGCGAAATCTCAGATTTTCGGCACCGCGTCAAAATCAGTATGACTCCAAACAAAGTCCAATAACTCAACTCCCATTTTATACAGAAGCATTCGGTTTGAAGTATGCTTTAGAGGAAGATTTTTGCTCTCACAGTTCGTTTTTACCTTCTTCCAGGTAGTTTGCGTTCTCTCAAAAGCGAGTTGAGAAAAGTTGAGAAAAAAAAGACAAAAATGCTAAATTTCTCAACTTTCTCTCAACTATGTAGCTTTCTAAAACACTAGAGGGTTCCTAAAAAACAAATTTTAACTATTTTATAGCACAAGTCTTCCTTTACAGAAAGTAGCCATCTTTGTTTTCCTCCGTCTCTTCTATAGTCCGTAATTCCTATTTATTTCAATGTACTAAGATCCGATCAAGCAGTAATTTCCAATCAGAGCTCGGCTCTAATCGCTAAAATGACCTCTGAATAACACATATATGCGAAAAGCAGTGCTCTAAATGCAATTCCAGAAAAACAAACTGCCGGTGAATTGTAATTTTCTTTCGGTTTTGCGAAATCAAGGTTCCGGCGGGCAATAAGATTCGGACTACTCATCGTCTGTAATCACTGTCAATGAGTGAAATTTTGTGCACAAGGTATGAAATAGTGAGGAAATGCTTGTGGGATGTGATCTGCTTCGGCATTAGTTGTTTCTTCCATTTTCCAGAATTGGAAAAATTCCGGCGGGAATCGAAATCTCAACAGTTCGTTTCCGCTATCGATGAGCAAAATCCTTTGTAAATAATAGGAAATAGTGTGAAAATGGTTTTGAAACGTGTTCTCCGTCGTTCCCAGCTGTTTTTTCCATCCATTCCAAAAGATAGAATCCAAAAGGTGAAAAGCCACTAACTTTTGGACGTGAAAAATGAACTAGAGCAGAAATAGTTGAAAGAGTTTATATAGACTATAGAGATAGGTACAATCGGAAATCCCAGCAAACCCCCAGTGTTTATGTATGGTGTTCCTTTTTGTTTCTCATACTCTTTTCCGCCTGTATGAGCAAAAACTACCGAGAACAACATCACTATTCGACTGGTCATCATTTATCCTCTCGCTGCAGTTCATTTCGTCTTGATGTTGGAAGTTTAAAAACATTTAGTGTAAACACTTCTTTTGTTCCTTCTTTTTGTCACTAGGCTAGGATCTAAATTTAGAAATGACATCAATCGTTGTAGAAGACTGAACTCTTACTCCATTACTCACATAGTGCTTATGCCTATGCCGCAATAGGCAAGAAAGTTGAGATGCTCTTGCGGAGAGGTCGCAATTAGACTCTGAGTGTACAAAGATAAACGGAAACACCACACCTACTGTACCTGCGGTCTACTTTCAGCCCTCTCCGAGATTCAAAGCTCATCGCAATTTTCTCGATCATCACAAAATTTAATATTTAGTATACTTCTGTTGTCACCTTTTTTTTCCAGCTGGATCACGAAGTACTCGACGGTTTTGATCCACGGGTGATTTGTTGTCGACGGTGCAAGGAAGTGCCCCCACTTAGTGCTGCAATGTCGTTCCGAGAAACAATGACAATTATTGCCATAAACCGTTACCCGTCTCCTGCTACTATAATTTCCAGTGGCCTTTTCACGAGTAATTATTCTTTTTCACTATTATCTTGTTTTGCAACGTTCACAAAGAGTAGATTCAGTTATTTGCGTCCCTGAAGAGAAATGGGGTTACCTGACGGAAATTGGCAAATGTCAATTGATATAGGGTACAGATAGAAGTCTTACTTCTGCAATTCCCATTCAGCGACTCAGCCCAAGAACTTCCAAGGATATCTTTAGAAAACTACCTCACCTTACTTTACCTTCCTTATCAAGATTACGGTTTAACCCTGGCTCCTAAAAATTAGCAATTCTTAGATGCTTCAAGCACTAAGCCTCCTCAGGGACGCCTTCTTCTATGGCTAAATCTCCTTAGAATCGACTCCAGTGATAAATGCAACCATTTCGTCACATCTACTTTTTTTTGTCTTCGAATAATTAATTTTGAATCAAGAAATATTCCTGTCTTAAACATCTTGATAACAATCTTTTAATATTCTCTGATTTGTCTGTGATCAGCATGTCGTTTTTTCTTTATTTGTCTTCAATATGTACTTCAAAGCATATACTATCATATACTTTATCATCACAAATAATGATGTATGTATCAATTTGCACAGCATAAAAATACGGATGTGATGATGGTAGGACAAACAGAGAGAAAAAACAGAAAACAGAATGAAAAAATAAATATGTTATGAAAGGTGTATACACATACAAACACAGCGTACCCGTAAAACAATCCTGTTGTATTTGTGTCATGAATAAAAAAAACTGGGGATTTGGGACAGTGGTTTTTTGGTGTGAAAACGGGGGATTAAGGTCAAGCAGTGATGAGTACTTAAGAAATGACCAGGCTGTATGCAAAATTTGGCAAGGGATAAAATCAGGTGAATTAAAACTGATACAATACATATATAAGAGGGCTTTCCGTTGATTATTCAGAATAAGAGAACACGGGCACGAGGGGGAGGGGCGTGAAAATAAAGGTGAAGAGGTGTGCGTATTAAGCGTTAGGCGTGTAAAACATGCGATTTGGTAGGACGTACAAATACACACACACATCGTATCACGTATTCTTAGTAACTGGTGGTGACGGCTGAGGAAACTACAGGCGGGAACAAGCCGCAAGCCGGTAAGTATATGAATCCAGCTATACACGAACCCGTTCCACGCACAACAAGAGCATACATACCCGGTAACAAGCAAAAAAGTATTTGACGCAAGATAAAATTTGAAACACATTCGAAAAAAGGCGCAGTGGGACGAGAATCGCATCCACCACAGGCGACAAAATGTCGCATCTCCAGCCTTGTTCTTTTGAGAGTGCTACCTCGCTACTAATAACTAATTAATACTGCTATCCTACAGTTAAGTTCAATGTGAATAATAATACATGGGTTTAAAAATGAGAAAATACGAAAAAGTATGAAGAATAATACTGCATGCAACATTGAAAACCAAAAAATGAGATGACAAAAAAAGCAATGTTTATACTTCGATGCATTTTACTTACGCCAATCTAGTACGATTGTGTCCAGCTATTTGGTTTTACTGTGGGGTAAAACACCACTACGACATGGCCTACTGATAAATGGGTGAGAAATTGTGGCGTAATCACGTAGCGTGGAAGTATAAACCTTACTTGTGTACAAAAAGGCACAACAATAAACCGCATTTTGTCTTGACAAGGAGGGTATTTGATGTAGAATACAAGCGAAAATCATCAAGTACGAGCAGTCGAAAATGAGCGACATCAAGCGAAGCCGAACGAAACGACACGATATTATCTACCCGAGCAAGTGCGCAGTTTTTGCCACCACTATAAATGGGTGGCTGCTAAATGCACACAAGCAGAGACATATATATATATATATATATATATATATATATATATATATATATATATATATATATATATATATATATATATATATATATATATATATATGTATGTATATATATAATACAGAAAAGTTGAGTCAAAAATTGAATAAAATATGTTTTCACTGACTAACTTTCTACTAGCGAAGTCGATCTACAGTACCCTACGACGGGGAATGTAGACGCGTGAGCTCTCGTCGTCGGACTCCTCCTGAGCTCGGCCCCAACGACGTAGACGACGTGGTGTGAAGAACGACGAGGTGGATGTGATAAGTGTCGACGTCATTTTTGGTTCTAATTGTTCAACTTTACGTTGATATGGTGACGGTTTGTCTTGAACCATGTTTACACGATAGTTTGCGCCGCCGTTATTGTCCCAGTATTCGCGGCCTTCAACGGCGAATCGCACACAAAACTGGCACTGGCCGTCCTGAAGGGCAAATCTTTTTTAAAAATTCAGAAAAAAAATATGAGAAGAAAGATGTACTCCTCCCATCACTTTACCACAAAAGGTTGAACTACGGCGAATCGTCACGATTGCACCTAACTTAGTCTGCGAGAACTGACCCCCATTTAGCACTTCACTTTTCCACACACACACACAAAAAAAAAAAAACTTGTAGTAAAGCAGTCTACTCCATAGTGATCTAACGACCTTCCGTACATTTGATGAAAGGCTGAACTGAAGCATTCTTTGAACATTTCCGGGCGTGACTCTTCAAAATCCCCCGAATCTCATCATAATCAGAAATGATTAGTCTCCAGTTATCGCAGTTCTTGGAAATTGAACCCAACGTAGCTATAATAGTTAGTTGGACGCCCTATGATCGTCAATCACAGAGACCACGTGACTGAAATTGACTTTTCTAAGCAGAAAGCTACTGTAACGCTCTACTATTCAACCGTATCGCCTTCAGAACATTTCTGATAGTGAATTCCGACCAAATTTGCAGCACTACTGGCAGTTGACAACATCCATATCATCGCTAACCTTCATATCAGTTGGGAGTATCAGCGAGAACACGAACGCGTCTATATTGTTCGCTCCAAAGACGTTATGTCCATATGAGGCGGCTACTTCATCGTAACTCGCCCAATCGTTGGTCGTATAACGGATCGCTACCTAAACCAATAATATAAGAATTTTTCGTTGTGCACTGGCGAAGAGTGCATTTGGGAATTAGTGGAACTACTGCTATTTCCCTCCGACGATGCCCACCTCTTTTGCGAAGGAGATGTTGGCAACGTTGATCTGACCATTTATAGTACGACCTTGAGCGCGAAGTGTCGCTAAGCATACAAAGTAATCATGAGCACGTTGATTGTACTCAGATTCAGTGCGATACACAAAATTGGTCAGAATCAGACGATGTTCTGGTTGTGGTGACGATGGTGGTGTGGGAAAACTGAAAACAGCACAATCTCGTACCATCAATACATACTTCAGAAAATACAAGGTAAAAACAAATACGTAACCAAAGACAATTAGGAACACTTACGGATTGGCTTCTTTGTCCGTGAAATACTGGCGCTTCTCCAGATCCAATCCGAGCGAATCGGCAAAACGTACACGTTTAGCACATACCTTCGATCGTGAACGACGTAGCGCTGATGGAAGAGTGCGGCTTCGAGTATCTCTGGAAAAATAATCCTCATCAAAAATGACGCAGATCAAAATATCGCAAAATCTTTCTCTGTTTTCATTTTTACGTTTTACAAGTGTATGATTGCGAGTGTATGATCTGCTGCTTAACTGCTTAACTTATCGTAACCCAATACATGAATATTCATAAAGATTATTCTAAGCCGTCGTTTTAAAATTCCAACAACTTAGCATCCAGAACTGACGGAGGAAAATTCGGCAAACGAGAAATTGAATTATCTGTTGGATTTGATATTTGAATATTGATTCGAAAAGATAACATAGAATTACTCGTTAGTTTCTACCGTGGATAAAGTATCTATTCATCAATTTATGCATGTTTAAACTTTTCAAAACAAATTTCAGTCAACGCTCATATACTTTGTCTACCTCAAAAATCAACAGGAAATTTTATCCTTTTTGTGCCAACATTCAGACTTTTGCCCCCGAGGACCATAATGTTTCTTATTCGAATGAAACTCCTCTGTAATCTTTGAGACCGCAGTTCTTAAGACAGCGAACTGTATTTCCCAACAAGGTCGGCTAGTCAATCTCCTCAATAGCTAAGAAGAAGGAAATCTTTGCAATTATGGGGCCGCCACAAGAACTGGCGCTTATTCCGTCATTATCGCATTAGGCACACAATGAGCTTCCAACCATCACGTAATCGACAACGTCCAACTTTATGAACACTTAAACCAGCCCATAAAAGGTTTTTTTTTGTCCATTTCATTGGGATTTATGAGTTACTGTCCATCATATGACGTTTGTTATCTTGGAAGGGTCTGCGACAGGATATTAAACAAACTCTGAAGTCTTGAATTGCTATGACTTCGTGGAAAAAATGGTGCTGTGTTGATTGGTTCCTGGTAGGAATATTTACTTTTCTTGAACTCAGTTCCGGTTTAGCTCTTGGCTGTGAAAACAAACACTATATCTTTTTTTCACATCTAGCACATTACCAAACCATATTCACATAACTCGTTCGTCAATAATCTGTTTGCTGATTTACAGAAAAAAAGAAGAATTTCCTATTGATATTTGCGCATATGCATGCGCATACGTTGCTTCTTACACCCGACAGAACTTCTGTTTTGCAACGAAGGGACGGAAATTGAAGGAAAAGAGATTTCTTCTGCAAAAACTCCATGGACGAATATTTATTACCCAAAAGTGACGCCGGGAACGAATAAATATGATAGTTCAGAATTTTATTATCTAATCTCGGTTTCTTCTCCTTTTTCATATGTGCCGCTGAGGAGCCACCGAGTATCGCGCTCTTACGAAAAATACCCGACAACCAGGTAACCTGCAGCATGAAATAACGCTAGAACCATCGCCGCTCCCACGCTTTTCAACATAAACACAACGGTGTCCGCGTTGTTGTGAGAAGAGGAGATAAATGGTCCACCGACGCAAGCGAACCGAGCGTGCGATGCGATGAGACGATGAGTAGTCACTTGTAGTAAACAAACAATTAATAACCATCTATTCTCATTACTCGCACAGAACTGGCTGTTTTCCATGTGTTCACAGCGCTGCGCACGCAGCAGTTATCATAACAAAATTTCGGCCAAGTTTTACGCAATCTGGGCTTGGTTACAAAATCCATCCTATGGTTAGAGGTCAATGAGCACGTGCATACGGTGAACTCGTTCATTTCGGATCAAATGTGTTCGGACAGCTCATCTATGGACTCATAACAATAAAAAACTCCAAAAAAAGGGCTACAGCCGTCAGAAAAAGAGTCTCATTTCATGGTAGTCACCCCCAATTGAATTTAATAATGACATTCGAACATCCTAGAGGGTCCGTATACAGCACTGGCACAGTATAACGTACAACAAGTTCAACAAATAGAAGAAGTACCTTTGCGGGACTGGTCGTAGCTTGCAGATTTGCTCAACTCTCGTAAGACTCGCTCACCTGACTTAGTCCGTAGGAATTGATATAATCGAAAGAGGGTTCGCTATTTACTCAGCAAGGATTACTGAGCACTAGTACAATTTTTACGGTCTTAAATCACTTAAATGTTGTTTAACCCATGTATTGTTCAGCGAAATCGTTTACGAAAGAATTCTCGATAAATCCACTGAGCAGAAGTCATAAAGGTTGAGTTGTTGTCATATCATCAACAGTTCACTCATAAGAGAGAAAATTCATGTGTAAATGGCTACGAGGACGTGTTTTCAGCATGGATAATGTTTTCCAAGCAGTTACTTATCTTTGGGAATACGAATTTGAACTTTTCCTAATCTATAGATAAAATATGTAAGTAATGGGAGTGCTAAGCATTGAAAAAACAAAACAAGTACTAAAGAACCTTTCGAAAGGTTTCTTTGGTCAATATTGTAGTCCAAGCACTTACTACCACACTAGTTGCTCCTAAGCTACACTTTTTCGGAAGAAGTACTCTTAGTTAATCTGAACGGTTTTCTCAGAAAATTTCCAGAACTATTCTAACATTTCAACATCACGAATCTATGTCTCATTTCCGTGACTAACTATTTGAGGTTCTTTTACCCTAAATAAAACTTTTTTGCCAGTTTCTTCGCCTTACCTTTCGATATCAGTTTTTAGTCAGTTCCTCTTTTTTTATTTTCATTTTCCATTTTTCCATCCTGAAAGACCCCAAAGTAAAGTCGTGGAATTTCACTCCTCACCTGTGCGCTAACGGCGAGGCGCTCTCGTCCGACGAGAATCCAGAATCCGGCGACGGCGGCTCGCTGTCGGTCGGGTTACTGTAGCACGGCGATGGTGGGTCATACTGAAATTCGTACCATGCATCGTTGGAATTAGCTAGAAACCTCACATTTACATTTTACATCCCACTGCACATTGCTGTTGAAACAAATGATGCGTTCTCATAGTTTTTACACTCGTTTTGTGCGATCACCAATTAATTTTCATTTCCACAAAGATGGGAATGATAAGCGCTAGGTGCGAGCCTGATAGAAAACAGTATTAAGAGACCAAACGTCAGTGTTTGGATTTTCGGAGAAAACAGTCAATGTGATTAGATCAGTGCGTATCGCAATCGCCACTGCGAACGTGCCATAAGAGGCTTGGGGGATGGGGACCTCATGAGGTTGACTGCGATGTATTGGACGCTCCAGCGAGGCACCACGTCGTCAATAAAACTAGCGACTCGATGGTTTTTCTACAAATCACGAGTTCTGAAATCGAATCACTTAGTTTAAGGTTAAAATCACACATTTTAAACACTCAAAAAACGTCATAAACGCTAGTTCGATTGGATTGTCCGCTAGAGCGACTACACGTCGAAATGAAATTAACGGAATTCCTCTGCCTTCATCTGAAGTTATATCAAACCAGCGCTCGAAAGTAAACAAACACCCATACGTCTTGATGGGAGCTTGATGTTAGGAACAGATTCATGTTCGGACTTCAAGTATCTACGCAATTCAAGCTCTAAAAGCTGCATAAAGCACTTCTTGCACCTTTACAAGGTAGATTTTTGCATACCGTTGGAGGTTTGCGTTGAATCCACGACTTCTACTAAGAAGCATGCGGGTCCAATTCCTAAACGGGGGATTTGTATTAGTATTGTTGCATTTCAATTCATAGCACTGCAGCTTACAATCGATGCACCTTTTCTTCGAACTACAACTTGACCATATCGCAAAAAGAGAATCATATACTATCAGCAACATACATGGCCAATGTTTCTCAGACTTCAAAACGACAAAAACACCAAGCGTGACCTAGAAGCTGGTTATGGAAAGACACCCAAATTTTTGTCGGATGTTTTAACCAGATATTTCTGAAATAAACACATTTCTGGTCAATGATTCAGATTGTGAACTTCAGAATGTATGCACCATAAGATATTAGACCCATATAGCGAAGCAAAGATTTTTTAAATTAAAAACAGCTCATCATCAAATCTGCCCTTAAAACTTGCCCAACCCCCATGATTTTCATAGGTTTTTAAGCATAGAAAAAAAATCTAGTGCTCAAAGCAAAATTTAAGACCCCTAATCTCACTGGGACTTACTTCACAAACATTTTCTGCCTCCGCATTCTCCGTGATCAGCTTCAACTCAAGCTTCTTCCGACCCATTTCCTTTGCTGGCGCTATGGTTACGCATGTGAGGGCAACTGCTAGATCGGATGAGGTTGTTTCCATCGATGATGATA
The DNA here is from genome assembly GCF_031761385.1 of Necator americanus. Classification (NCBI taxonomy): domain Eukaryota; kingdom Metazoa; phylum Nematoda; class Chromadorea; order Rhabditida; family Ancylostomatidae; genus Necator; species Necator americanus. The sequence continues at coordinate 18,015,541 of NC_087374.1, forward strand.
TTAGATGTGATCGCTGCGCAGTATTGTGGACGACGAATCGGCTGGTTAGTGGTGGCGTTACGGTTTGCTGGATTGGCACTCTATAGGTTATCACGGTACCAGCTAAGAAGAGGTGAGCGCACGATGGCACTACACCTACAATCTGAAACAAATTAACTTGGCAACAATTTTTCTAAGCGAAATGTACGCATTACGCTTCGACACACTGCTACAAAGAACGGTTAACATATTTTCGGAATGAGTATGTAGTCAACAGAATCAGAAAATTTGTGAAGAACAAAGTCTCACAAATAATGTGAGAAAAAGGCATGAGACCAGAGTGAACAGTAGTTCACTACATATGAGAAGATCGAAAAAACTTAGCAAAAAAGCCTGAAGCATATCATACAGGCCCCGAACATCTGACCAGTAGACAAGCACGGAAGAGCACATAGCGATTCATGCGATTGAAATCCGACTGGAACTGAATGGATTCCCAATTCTGATTTCATCTGTAGAATCAATATTTGGATCCGTCACTTAACCCGTCGGCAGAGTTACGGTGTGAATTAAATTCGAGGTTTTTTTTTTAATTTAAATACCCTATGAACACTTAACAAAACACTTATGAACGGTATGCGCATCCAAAAAAACCGAGATGCCTGAATCACCTGGGCTGATGACAACAATAAGTGAGTGATGTGCAAAATTTTCCGATAAGTACAGGACTCGTTCCTTCGGGGGCCACCCACCAAGTGAAGGTCAACGCCTACAATGGTCAATGCAATGTCTACATACAGTAATGCGAATCTTATCTATATTAGCAGAACCCACCAGTAAATTATTTGATAAATTTCGACCGGAAGATAGAGACGGTAGACCTGTTTGGAATGGAACTTTGAGCTGCCATAAACCTTTGCGCAAAGTTCACATAAAAATGTAATGAAAAACGTGTCAGCATAATTGATTGCGGGTATGAAACGCGTTTTTAGGGATTGTCGAAACCAAGCCAGATTCCAACACGTTCACCACCGATCTCTTCATCCATCTTCGCAGAAATATAGGGTGGTCTCAAGATTTTGACGTAGAAACGGTGGAGAATCGTGTTCTTTTTATGTTTGAGTTTATGTAGCGTTTAACATGTCCCGGTAACCATCCATCATTATCCATAAAGTACGAGAGAATGCACTAAGCCGCTTGAGACACAAGTTTGTCAGTAAGTAGCAACAACTCGTGCATTAAATTATTTGAAAGAACCAACTGGCGTTCCCGCAGTGTTAACTGCACGGATTCGGAGCTGTGGTAGCACTGGCAACATGCAGGTGATAAAGCGACCTCTTTCTACAAATAGAACTGTGTGTATGCATGTGCATGTGGTGTTGCGATCCGTTGACGACGACCACTACTACTACTCGACGGTGTAAACACGCCGGAATGCGAGCAACGCGTTGTGTCTTCCTTGACATATGCACCGTAGAAACACATGTGAAAATATACCCCATTTCAGAGCGATGAATCGTTGTGTACGAGAACATCGATGTACACAGTATGTCATACCTGGCCTTGCAAAGCACCGCCACGTGCACGAGACATGGAGCTTTCGGAGGCGGGCGTTATGTAAATGGCGCAATGAGTAGCAATTGTAGGCAAGCATGCGATGATCGGAGCCGGTACTCCGACCCCTTCACTTCTGGACGGTTGGCGAAGGGGTCCTCATTGCTGGAGCTGCACCCCACCAACCAGACCTCTTCACCTAAGGAGGATCCGGCTCCTTCCTTTCGCACCTATGATTGTATACATGTGAATGATCGGCACTTCCATGTGTATGTTTGGAGATTCACACAGTGTATCAAAATAAAGAGAAGAAACTAGTGGCAAATGCTCCTAACTAATTTGGACATGCAGATAAGAAATCAGAAAAGCAAATCGAAGCACAATATTTTGTTCAAATGTTGCCCAAAATCGCTAGACACAGTGAACATAAAAAGTAGTTGCGAGTACAACCGCATAATAAAATACATAAATCAGTCATGCCCATTCACTTTTACATCGTCGCTTGTCTTTGACGCCGGCTTAGCACAACTGTTTTGTTATCTGAGCTGTCATTCAAGCCTCAGCGATGAAAAAAACGGCAGCACAAGCGCAAAAGTATCACTCTAAGTTGTGCTCAGAAGGACAGATTTGCTCCCTTTCATCAATATAACCTACTGGTAACACATAGACCCTTCCAGGTACAGACAGATAAGGGGCGCGATTTTTACGGATTAGTGCTCTAACAAGGATAGCCATTTCTGCAACTGATTTAATCTTTGGCAATGAGTATAGCTCACTACTGTTCATACAATTCAACAGTAAGAACATATGCTTATCACTTTACTGAGGATCACTCTTACACACAAAGATAATGACTATTGGTTTACTGTCCCAAGATAAAGAATGAGGTACACCAAACTTCTTCGGATTTTGAAAATCATCATTATTTTGTGGAAAAGTGATATTAAGTAGTGTGACGTATTTGTAGCAAAATTGTAGTAAAAGAGTGAGGCAATACCTGATGTTCCACATGCAGAGTTTCCCCGGTGTTTTCAATTTTCTGTGCGAAAAAAAGAGAAGCAGTTGTACTAGAGAAGGTTCAAGAGACCTCAAAGACTTCAGTAACTATAACATTTTCTCACATGAGACCACACTGAAACCTATATGACTACTGAAGAACACAGTTGTGATTCTACACAACTTGATTGACAGTCGGCAAACGGCAAACGTGACGGTTGCGGTGACAACACCGGACCAGAACTATAGCCAACACCTCATTCTTCTAAAAAAAATCGATGGACATGTCAGCCACACAGCAAAAAACTATGTCAGTATTCAAAAGTGCAAGTGCATAACCATCGATGAAAAGGGAAGCAAAACTCCAAAAACTAAGCATTCAATCATCGACGTTACGTTGAAAATCGCCATAGCAAGCTGCGTCCTTGTTTTTGGCGAAGCAACAAGTACTCATTCTCATGTTCAAAATTTCTCCGTTCAGGGAGATTCCCAAAAGTTATGTGTATTCAATGCAGAAACGGATACGAAGACAGGCGAGCCGAGTCAAGGACATTAGACATCAAACAACTTGGAAAGAAAGGAAGGAGAAGACGAGTCAAGCTTAACCAAAGAAACACGATGTTTGAAGCGCAGCACCCCACGGATTCATGTGAATGGATGCCAGCGCACTCTTAAGAAATCAGTCTAATATAATCTTATCGAAGTGAACGCGGCCTTCTTGTACTTCCTCGCGAATTTCAGCAAAAAAAAAACATGCTCCGCCCCGTGCGACGCCAGAAAGCGGTCATGGACGCGGCCGCAGACGTTTATTCAAGTGTGTCCCAGTGTGTAGATTCTGCATTGTTAACTTATCAGAGGAAGCTCACAATTGGTCAAAAAATCGGTATGATTAGTGATCAGCAATGAGGTCGCTGCTACGCGGTTTCCTACTCCTCTGAACAAAAAAGACATGAGTATGCGATTTCCAGGCATAAAAGACAGTTAACTCAAATAAAAACAGATAGGACTCCCTAGTGCCCTTCGCGAAGGTTGTCTCAAATGAGCCGCCGAACATCTATCTTCGTGAAAGTGTCATAAAGTGACGATATTGCAAGTTAGAAGATGTGGACAAAACGAACAGCAATGACCGTGGCGGTATGCACATTCTAGTGGGCCAAAATCTCTAGTCTCAGACTACAAGAGCTATAGGGAAAAACAGTAACTAGTAACACTGTTTGATGAAGAACGGCCACACACAAGCCATGCCTTGCTTACAGAGCGCGCAGCTCGAACACTTCAAACAATGTCATAACCGTCACGGGATCACTGGCATGTTGTTTGATGTTTGAGAGCGGCTGAATCATCGACAAATATTAGGATTAGCTATGATCCTAAAGGCGCCACGAATCCCTCATATATCCTGGAAGTGTTCTATTTCGTTGCGCCAGCTCACTCCAGCACAAGAGCGCCCTATAATCATTACGCCCTATGGTGCCATCTACAGAAGGCGAAGGAGGCTACCGTAGTCTACGAGTGATTAGGACGCAAACGAAAGGCGAAAGTGAAACTACCGTATTCTCACAACCGCTCTTCGCGCACCACTTGCACAACCATTATAGGGGGATGTGTTTTCGAACTTGATAATTTATACCACAACTCGTCCAACGGGAAAGGGTTAACTCGAATTGACGGCGTTTATTCTGCAATTCTGACTTATCGTAAAAAAAAACATGCAATATCATCACATTCTTCCTACTTTACTGGATGCACGAGAATTCAAGGTGAATCCCGTTCATACGAACTACGGCAGAGAACGCAGTGCACCAAAACAGCACCTATGAGAAAGTTCACGCTGTTCAAAGAACATAGAAGGCTGATAAATGAGAACTTTTGCCCAAAGGTCTACAACATTTAAAAGCAAATACACTACAATATGTAACAATGACAGAAACCCCTGCATTTGTCTTTTTATACTGGTGAAGCCGTTTCTGGAATTTAAAAAAATGGTTCGCATAGTCCTCTTGGAATCTTTAAAGGTGGAAAAGTCATAAAGTCTTGCATGTTAACTTCCAAACCTCCGCAAGTAGAGGCCTTTCATTTGTTCTGAGAACTAATGAAAATAGCAAAGCATTCAGCCATATTCTGAACTCTCAGCTATTAAAGAAAAATCTTGAAAGATTCGAAATTTTCATTATTTACTCTCAAGATTCAAACGTATCTGAAAAGAAGAGAATAACCCCTGAAAAATCTTCAAGCGAAACTAGCAAAGCATTTTGACCACAAGGAAACCCAAGGATCCCCCAGGGAAATGGTAATGTAACCTTGATCAGTTCAGCTCTATTCCTTATTCTGGAGCTTTGGTGAAATCGTCGCTCACCGACCTTGGTCTTTGCGACCCCACAGCAGTTGCTCATTTCCAGTTTCCTTCATCTTCAAATAACTTGAAAGGTAATCAAGTTGACAGGATTGACTTTTGCAAAATGTTCTGTTTTAGAAGTTCTTTATCACATTTCGCCTTCTTGCTCTGCACATTTTCTCTTCAACGAACTTGCTGTGCACCTTTGTGGATCTCATATCACCGAATTCGACCCCATTCAAACGTTCCCAAAGATTTCGGTGTCGAAATAAAATTGATTACTATTCGGCCGTTGAAATATCACAGCAGAGCGATCGGATTAAATAAACGATCCATAATTAGTTAATGCCTCTATGTATGTGGAAAACAAAACAACTAGGGAGAGGATAGGATGGAAGTAGAGCCGAACATCAAATAACAAACCAAATAACAAATACACTTATTTCAGACGAGTTTTCAGGAGAAATAACAAGAATAAAATCGGTAAACATGAACAGCCTGTTGATGTTGCAACAAAATCCTTCGAAAGTGTCAAGTTTTCTAGGAAGTACATGCGATAGTAGGAGGAATTCACGCCACAAGAAAGAACAACGAGAAGTTTAACTGATGGTGTCAGCTATTCACGTGCGTTTACGATAAAATAACACACGTCCCTTACACACAACACAACACGTTGTGGCCTTTAGTAAACGAGTGTCTATCTGATACGCTCACCTGCACAGCGAATTCGTCGCAAATAAACTACCGTAGCGTCCCAAGAAAGAATAACTATCGGTCATAGACTGCCGACCGACTACACTGTTCTACAACGGAGTGTAAGTGAATAGCCGACTTGAGCTGTTACAGATAAAACAATCAAAACACTCGGGGGAACAGATCAATAAACGAGCGACATGGGGTTCCCGGTGTGGAGAGCAACTCTTCAGAAGCAATCGAAGAAACATGAGAATGAATGCAAAGGAAATGAGTTGTAGTTACTTTCCGACCGCTTCTTGATAATGTCGAGAATGTTTTGTGAAATGAGAGCCCACATAGCCAGCCGTCGGTTGGTGATAGCAGCCCTCCTCCCACCTACCTCTCTCTCCAACCTCCAACAACGAACACTCGCTCATTCATCAATCATGGCCCTATGTTCCTAACAGCTGCTAGGAGACGATCATTTACCAGAACGAAGTCAAGCTATCACCGAATTCTCCTAAACAACGATCGTTCTTCAAGGAAATGCTACAACGCCACTTAAAAAGAGAACAGGAATTCCACAAAAGCTTCCTGTTACTGTTTAAGAAATAGTGGAAATTTTATGCTTTAGAAAATTTTACAGTTTATTCCTAAAGGCAATGCATACAAGTTCAACAAAGACTGTCTGGAAGGAAGTAGTGAGCTAAGGAAACAGCAATGAGGACTCTACACGCACACCAACAATCCTTATGACAATTACTCATCGAGACAAAAATTTCACCGTGGAAATCATTTTTCGCAATCCACAAGGGCTGGAGTCCAAAATTTAGATTCAGGACTCAAAGTTGGATACAGTCTAAGAACACAGTTACTTTTTTTTTAAAAATAATACGTTATCAGACTATTCGCATCGCGAATCAAAACGTGAGATATTTCTCATAACGAAAAATTCCTCCGCACAATTATGACCCGGAAATATCAAAAACTAAATGGTCAGCAATGAGTAGAAAGGATCAGAACGGTTCGTTACTCAACATTTTTGTGAGGCTAAAATTTTGGTGTGGAAAGAACAGGAAGGTTCCAAAAAAATGGGCCTATCAGAACTACTCTCCTAGAACCTAGTCACTGCATTGCTGCAGAGACCGGAACGCCATGCCTATCCGCAAACGAGTTTCAAACGTTATAAAACACCATCCGAACTTTAAGAAATCCAAAAACAGAAAATCCCGGCAAAAAAAAAAACAGAAAAATCAATTCATTTTTGGCAGACGTTTTGTACCATCCAAACTCTTACGTCCCGCGTCTGTATATGATTGAGAGAGCAGTTACGTACTGATCAAAAGGAACCATTGAATTAAGAACTCACCCAAAAACCACGAAAGTTCAAGGTGAATCACTTGATTAGTTGAGGAACGCAATAGATTCTATTGACGTGAATTTCTTAGATGTAATCAATCAAATGAATGCAAGACTTCTGTATAAATCCAGCTCGTTTGGAGTGACCTCCTTCACTTACACTGTAAAAGCATTTTGTCTGTCATCATTTCCTTACTGGTTGCTCTATGCGATTGTTTCTCCTGATGATTAATTGTTTTGTTTTGAATTGAGAATACTGTTCTTTTTGGAATACTGAGAATCATATAAATAATGGTTACCGTTGGTTCCAAGAGAACAGGTTATACACATTGTAACTTCTTAAATCCATACGCGGAAATTCCACGAAGACTTTGCAACCTGAATTCACAGGGAAATTCAAAAGAACTATGAACTATGAGCACGCAAAACTGCAGGACGCGCTGAAAGCTCGGAGCTTTGTCGTATTGAAATATCTGAACTCAATAATTTTCATTGCTCACTACACCAATTTCTGACGAAAACCGCCTCTCGAGCAAACACAACTATTTTTCAAGTCATCGTAGGTGTCGAATATCAAGACACGGCCAAAGATGTACAGACATTACGATATTGCATACAATGCCCATGTTTAGTCCCTGATGACGAAAATAGCAGGCGAAATAGAGTAAAAGTAGCGAGACAAAATCCAGTAATGCCTACAACGAAATCTTGGAATACCCTTTTTCTTGTAAAGTAGTGTAGAATTTTCCAAGATGCATGGATGTCCTTCACAAATCCTACTTCATTTTAACCTTGATACATTTAGCTAAAAAAATATTTCGTTTTAACGTTAGTCCCATTTATCATGAAAAAACAAATCCCAGCTTCGTGAGAATAAGGGAACAGGAATGTTCTTTACATAGAACTAAGTTTGCTTAAAGAACTGGTCATGAAAAACAATCTCGATAAGTTATCACTTCTCAAAAATAAGGAACAGAAAGAAAAAGACCTTTGCACAGCGTTGTTCATTATAGTTTGTAATTTTCAGAGCAAACTGTGAATTAAGAAGCTGGGGACAACTCTGCATAAAATCCCCATGTTCCTGTGCGGACGTATGCACGTGCGTTGCACGCAACGTGACGTGATATCTCCGGCAATGTCTTGGACAGACAGAGATGCTTAGGGAAGGCTTGATCATTGGTCGCAATATATTGTGCAAACAACGACGAAGACCTGACTTTGCCTGCAGAAAGTAATGAAGAAAAGCAAAAAGAAGTACCACATCAGCACCTTCTATTCTTTTCACGCTGGAAAACGTTTCTAAGCGTTGAAACCCAACATACTCGCATCTTAAGGGAAAAGCCGTCTAGAGTATTTCTTAGGAGTAAATGTAACCTAGGCGAACGGACATATTCAATTCCAGAAAAGTGCTTTGAGATAACGTTTCCCACTTCTTGCTTTCCAACATACACGTGATGCTCACGTAATTGTAATATCAATATTTATTATTTTCACAGTGAATAATAACTAACGCAAAACCATCATAACTACCGAGAAATTCAGCTTTGAAAACGCCAGTTTGTCGATGATACAGCGCAGTGCAAAAAGACCAAGGAAGTCGTGGCAATTTTATATTTCTTTTCGAAAAGGATGGACAATTTCATAAAACTAATCACTAGTTGCTAAGCAGAGGTAATCAAGAGCTTAGCACACACAACCAAGGAATAGCTTATTTCCAACCCTGTTTACAGTCGGATCTAAGTGGAAAGCCACAGTTGGAAGCTTTTCGACTTCATTAAAGCTAAGACAACATAATCAGAATCTAAGTTCTTCTCAGACATTTTTTGGCAGCGGCTGTGCTACAGATCAAGCGCAGAGAATATCCAGTGTCACTATGCAGCGAATCCAAGGCCACACATACCTTACGTGTGTTCGCACATGTGTGCAAGAACTGGAACATAGTTCCACAGTGGATTCGAACCTAAGAACGGAAAATACGGGAGGTATGAGGCGAAAATGGTCAGTTCCATCGAACGATGCCATAAATGACCGAGCCCAAGAGATAAGATGCGATTGCGAGGGCGCAAGTGCGATGCGGGGGTTCGGTTCGGAGACGGACGAAAGTAGACAAAACACCAAATTAGACATTCAAGCAAAAAAATCGCATACGGCTATCCATGTAAAACTATCGTTTAAAACTTAGAAAATTAAAAAAAAGTGGTCCTGACGAAAATAAATGGGTCAGTGGGCACTAAGAGCCTGTCAGAGCACTCTTTTATATCGTTAAAACCGTTTGATAAATTGCGGTGCAGTAGGACAGCCAACCCACACTGTAAAGCAGCGTCGTCAAACAAAGTTCGACAAAGGATATCAGCTGTGTTCGTGAGATTCTTATGAATGGCAGCTGAGAAGGCACTCCGTTGCTGAAAAAACCGCTCCTTAAAGAATACCACGAAAAGAAGGAAATGAGAAGTTAGCGATAACAGGGGAGGACATACGGCCACCGGGAGACAGCGGCACTGCTGACCGCTGTGGGTGCTGGCGGCCTGAGAGTCCTGAGACGATTTGCACGTAATAAATCAAACGATAGAAGGATATGGCCGTATGCGGCGGGGTCGACCGATAGGGGATATCGTCTTGAGATAACGTACGCTGCTAAGATATATCCCTACCACATGAGAAATCATAACAGAAACGTCTTCGGATGCAGGTAAGTGTATTAGAAGCGGGCCAAAGAGCCACATAAAGCAACGAGCTAGCAATTGGGCCAAAACGAATAAATTCAATTCCAAACCTTCAATGCTACCGTTAAATCACTGTAATTGCTCTGATTTCCTAGAAAAAAATATTCTTTGGAGAGCAGATGTTCAATTAGACAAAGATAGAGTTCTGCAAACAAAACAGTATGGTGACAATAAATGAGACTCAACTTATGTCCATTTGAAAAACTAGAGACTTGTTCGTGCCATTTCGTAATTTGAGAAAAACAAACAGTAAAAAGGATTTTCGCCTGACTGTCTAAAACCACTCATTGGGCATATTTCAAAACAATAAGAAGAAAATATAAAATAAATAACAATAATAATAAAGTAAACCAACCGTTTATTGGTGCGAGGAGACCGACAACTTCCGGTGCTTCACTTCAAAAAGTGATGGATATCTTGAGCCAAAATATTCTATAGGCGAGGCTTTGTAGAAATGACTGTTTGTGTTGAACTTTATCTTTAATAGAATGAAATTTGGCATACTATGAACGGAATTACGCAAAAATCCGTTTAATCAAAGGAATTCAATAGACAACGTCCGTGAAAAGAAAACAGTGTGCCCGAGCTAACTAGCCACTAAAGAGGTTTCTGGAGAATTATTATCGCCCAAGCGCCAGGATGTAATCAGTACTATCAAGAATTAGTTAGCTAACTAGAGTTACAAGACTACAAGAGATTGTTGTTAGCTCTAGCGACATAATGTCATGTTACTACTATGCCTTCTAGGACTGTTCCAGAAACGATTAATATGCGGTCATCGGCGCTAACTTGTGACAATTAAAGGTTAGTCCAGTCGAACTCAAAGAACTTCTTCAAAATTATGTATTTTCCCTTCGCCGCAAACAAAAATCTAAAGTATTTGCGGAAACTTCGGAAACCAGTAAACTTGTCTTTGATCAAATTTATGATCGCAAAAGCATTTTCTAATCGAAAGGTTTTAAATTTACGATCGCAACCAAATAAATTAGCGATTATTGGGCTTTACAGAACAACCGATATCACAAAACAGTCACGATTGAACTAAAACATTTGTGTAATTTGTATAATGTAATGTAATAACTTATTCCTAACAATGTGAACATAGTGAATGTGTTTGCCTACTAAAGGAAATGCGGAAGGCATCAACGTCGCATCCGACAAAAAAAAAAACGAAATAGGTAAATCGAATATGCAAAACAAAACCTACGCCATCCGCAATCCGAAATTTTCCTCCAAAATGTCCTGGATTGGCGTACGGCATACCCGTAGGCTGTTGATACCTTCAAAGTCTATTCTGAGAGATAAAGGAAAGAAAAGGCAAAGAAAGAGAATTGGCAGGCGAAGTGTACAGACAGAGAGGTAGAATACTAAAATGAGATGGAGATATGTTGATCTCATCTATTTATAGCTTGGTCAAAACGTAGCTACCGGTTCACTTTCATTTCTTAGGGTTGTTACTTGATTATTATCAATGGAAAGATATCAAAGAATCAATCCAGTAGTCTATGCATGTTAATATATGTAAGAATGACTACATGAGTACTAACTCTAGAAGTCGAGGTGACAGGCGCAACTACACGAACCTAGAGCTGACTGGAGCCATATAGAGATACGACTGGCTTGTGCGCACCATTAATTTCAACATTTAATTCCACCTTCCCAACGGTGAGCCATCAGGGAATATAGTGAGAAATGAGGAAACAACAAGAAGGGAAAGAAATCACATACGTCACAATGAAACTATGAACATACCTCTGCGGATAAAGAAATGAAGGAAGCGGAAAGAAATATCATGGAAAATGTTTTGTACCATCGAAACTGAAACCTGAACAACTCGCTGGACAAGTCTGAGGACGTCTCCTGCGCGTTTATGTACATCTCCGAGTTTATCATGCTTTCTGGCGCACTCTAAACGAAGGCGAGTAAGAGGTTGTGGGAGCTTTAAAAGAGGCGTCGGAACTTCTACGAGGAGTAATTCGAATACGTTACAATTAACTCATAGGTATGGGCTAGATATTTGTGTTGTGTTCAAAGGTTTCTGTTGTTGTTTCGTTGTTGTTTTTTTGTTGTTGTTTCAGTTGTGTCAGCTAGCAGAAGCCAAAAAAAAGTTGCAAAATTAAGCAAAATTCTGCATCCGTCTACTCTGGACATACCTATTGGTTAATTGTTAGTAGTCATGTCATTCATGGCTATATATAACCTTTTGATAACTTATGTAAAAGCTAACGTTAAATAGAATCCAAATATCCATAAACTTACTGAGTAACACACAAAGTATAGATATTAAGCGAAGGAGTTGAACATGAGCCAAATTTTGAACAAAGAAGAAAACGTAGCAGCAGGTCCAACAACGTGACCCTCTTCTCTTGCAATTACACCTTTAAACTCGGCACAAATTCGGACAGCATTTCGGGGGTTTTCTTACACCCCAAAGTTTACTGTGATTAGTTTTCTCACAGTAAACTTTGGGTTCCAGATTACTCCGGATGCTAAAAGCAAGAGAACAAGAACATCCGAGCTACCGTGTCCTTGACCGAAATTCAGTTCTTGAGTAGCTGAACGACGGTTTCTACTAGGACTTTGCGGTCGATTCGGCGCATAGCTTTGTTCCGGTGTTATTTCATTTTCAAGTGAGGTGGCTTGAAGGCATCACCATACGAATCTGAGGTGGTACGAATTTCAGGTGGAGTGTTCGTATACGGGATCGTAGATTCTGGAGAAGTGGGTGATTCCGTCCATTTCTTGCTAATTGGCGTAAAAAACGGCCGGGAAGATGCGGCGTGTGCACACGGCTGGCGCGCTCCAATCGAACTCGTTGTAGAAAATAGCGCACTCCAAGCTGCATCTTCCGGGCCGTTTTTTACGTCAATCAGGAAAAATGAACGGAATGCCTTTAAGTTCCAGACCTCTCCATTCACATAGGAAATTGTTGAGATTCGAAAATGTCGTTCAAAAATGCATTTTGGCACGACCTCGCTTGTTAGGCTGAGATCCTCTCCTCGGCCCACACTCTCTCGCCTGCCGGGTTCGTCTGCGCTCTCATTCCTACCTGCACTAGATATTCCTTCCTACTTCACTAGATTTTCGCCAGAACGGACAACTATCACTAATGATAACAGGATCCAGTAGAGAACTCACGAAGCTTTGCGTTGGTAGGAGAGTGTCGCTGCTTCACAACCGTTAATGAATGCTGTAATGAAGAGAAAAACTCTGGCGAGGAAAAAACAAAAAAAAAAACACAGACTTTGCACTTTCGGGTACTTTTCATGTGTTTTAGTGGTTTTTGTATTTCACATACAACTGTCATCTTTTTGGGAAAATAGCTGGAATCACGACGCCGACCCGTGGAATTCGTTTGGTTTCACGTGATTGAGTGCCAAAAAACATAGTTCCAATGATGAAATAGTTCCCAGGCTTGCATCTATTAGTCGCACGTTTGTTAGCCAAGCCGTTGTGAAACCGTTGTGGGATTAATTTCAACCTCCGAACAACGTGCGGGTCAGGTTCGAGAGCACGAAGGTTGAGTGCATAATAAAACCAATGCGACCGCTGTGTGAAGGAATCTTCGAAAGCGCCAGCGACTCCCCCGCGGTGTAAAGCGAGAGAAACACGTGCTCGACACGTGCGACGGCACTCTGTGAGAGACTACGCGATTCTGATGCAATCGGTTGGTCGGGTCGGATGAGACACAACGTGCGCTGGCGCGAGTTTTTGTTCTGAATTTTCGCGACAAAGGAACAAAAATTTCTGCACATCTTTCCATGGGGACTGCAAGAAAGCATTTGTGGCTTTGGGTTGCTGTCTTTTTTTTCCAGAGCACCTTCCCTGCTACGCATCGGCACCTGATGGCCACACATTCGCTAAATATAATGGTTATTTGTGAGAACGATATATTATGGCTCTGAAAACGAGCTGATAAGTACAGACTGGTACAACGACGTGGGTCCTTGCAGATTTCGTGCTCAAACAAAGTGGCCTGTTTACAGTGTGTCGCTAAGAAAAGATCTTTGAAAGTTTTCTGTATGCCGCTGAGAGGAACTTCTACGGCAACCCTATTTCCGCACGTATCTATTTTCCTGCGGGAGTGAAGCCGACGCAGAGAAGCGTCTCTATATCCAAGTGATTGCGCCAAAGTATGCGATCGTGATTGATGCCGTCCTTTGATGTGGATTGAAAAGCACGGTCTCACGTACGCAGTGCAAAGTAGGCTATCTCCGTCCACAGCGACGCCTCCGTCTTCTGGTCATACTACGGTCGAAACGACCTGATGCTTAGTGCGATTTGACGAATTCCATTGGAAAAACATAGGAGGAGTACAGATGGTGGTATGTTTGTGCATTACGAAAGCAGACATCCACGACTTTCCGATGTTTTCACCTTCACGATGGCTTTTTTTCGAAAGACAGAGACGGATTCCCAACAACGAATAATGACTTCTCACGAAGTCCTCCTCTGCTGTGGAGAAGAAAGAGTTAGCAAATGAGTTTTTCACCACTTCCTAAGGAATACGGTGTAATTCCTCTAACTCTCGCTGGTAAATAACCATGATTTCCTGCACTTTGCTAAATGAGGGCAAAGGTATCATTTAACTGCCATGAGTAAATTTGAGAGCCCAGGTCTCGTAGTGAGGTGATTTCACGGTTTCATTTGTCCTATTTCATTATGTGCATTGACTGCTGCCCGTGGTAATCATATCACGAAAAATTGATCGGTACAGGAACTGAATATTTGCCCTAAAATAAAGCACCACTACAAGAGCCCAAACACGGGTGACTACCTTTTTCGAGCCTTCTGCTGGCCTCTGCATCAAGATATCGGCTATATTTCCAAATTATTTTTCACGTATGAACTATTTGTTCTACAGTTCACAGAGAGAGTTGCGGTCTAGGTCCCGCAGCTTTTAAAGATTTGTGCGTTCCAGGTGATTTTGTTGGAGGTTTAGATGAAATGAATGCGATGTGTGACAGTCAGGTTTTTCCAAGACGAGATCTAACGTCTCCGATTTTTCATTAACGACTCGCCTTACACACGTCATTACACGAAGATGTTACTTTTCTTTCTGCTTTGAAGTTTGTGTTTACAGAGTCTTAAGATTCCAGTTTCATCTACCAGTGACTTTATTTTAGGTTTTCTTTTTTTGAGTGGAAACCTAGTTGATTGTTGCACACTTTGCTACAAAATATTGGTCTCCAGACTTCTCCAACCATTGCCTTCACGTCATGTGCTGTGATTTCTAACCATGTAGCTGCGATCAAAGGGATATCGCGGTTGCACGTGCAAACGTGTGTCCCGGCCCTTGTGCTGTTTGTGCTTTCAGAGGGTTACAGAGCGAAGTTGCGAGGACAAATCAGACAGAGTCTAAATTTAACGGCATTGTGTCCAAATGTGCAAAAACCAACTACGTCTTCATTAAGACGGAAAGAAAAGTTGAACTACGGTAAAGTGAGGGTAGGGTTAGATTGTTTGGTGTAAATAAGAATTTCTTTACTTTTGTAAACTGAAATACGAGGCCGATTTTGTAGCAAACACTCGTGGGATTTCATGTAAGGACGGTGAGAACGAGGCGTTCTATTTATGAATTTCAGATTTCTTCAGCTTATTTCGTGGTAGTAGAGCAAGCGCAAACGAGAAGGAAGCTTCTGCGCAGCGTAACCATGGCAGAAAACGCAATGTAAATATGCATAAGGTCGCGTAATCTGGCAACGAATCCCGCATAGAATTTTCTCGGCAGCTTGTTCTTGGGATCAGACGACCTTGACAATGTCGAGCGTCGACATGTGAATGTGTTGAACCGCATGTGCCCCGAAATTTCTTTCCTTTCACGTGCAGCCTGACCTTGGTCAGCAAAAACAACGATTAGAGATAGCCATGCCCTTAAAACAAACAATCACAAACCAGCGCAGTCTAGTTGAAAATAAATGTAGAAGAACTGATAATTTATGGGCATCAATTAAGACACACGAGAAGAGGAATGTCAAAGAAGTTACTAAGTGACAAGTAGGCAGTATGTCTTGCCAGTTGGAGCGACCAGAAGTAGCACAATAACGTTAAACGAGCGATGCGATCAATTGCGACGTGTGTGCCGTTTTCTGCAGAAGAATAATTTGCGCTGCTCGTCATGAATCACGTTTTGTAGCTGTACTCGTGAATTCCCCAATCGTTTGAATACGTTGAGCTACGCTTCAGAGTTGGACGAGAGTGAGCGATTCAATTTCATGCCGACGGAGGCAGCGGATTTTGGGCCAAGCAAAAGGCTGCCAAACTTCGCATCCAGGGAGACGATGGTTCCTCCAAGATAGAGATGCGCCATTGTTGCGCCTGCACGTAAAGATATTAGAACACACAGTTTATCTTTGAATAATGTAATGATGTTAATGACATGGAGCCTCCTTTCGCATGTGCAAACATTATTTTTGACCGTGAATTTGACTACTTTTCATATTTTAATCTTTCTGTTTTCGTGATAATTTCAATTCCAAATGATTCATGAGCAACCCATCAAAAGAAGTTCTGGATCTATCGGAATTTGTTCAAGAGGTCATCTTTCTTCTACCACACACATATACATCGACCGAGAACTAATGAGAAAGTAGGTTTGTTGGGCTCTTCTTCCAATTTGAGGTGCAAGTCTTTTCATTGCTTATAGGAATCGCCTTCAGTTTTGGACCTAGCTGGATCTCTAAGCCGTACTGGGTTTCATGTTCCTAACCAGTTGCAGTATAAGGAGGAAATCTCCTGGTGCTTGTAGATTTATTTACGTATCAGAAGAAATCCCTTCATCTAGAGAAGAACGGAGCGATAAGAATTGAGGTCCGATTTTCTGTTTGCTGTTAAGATGCTTCACCTTGCGAATTGGAATCTGAATACAGATTCCTTGTTGATGCCTCATCCACTCATGTAAATGTAGTTTTTCGAAGGCTAGCAACGTATGCCGCTGGACCGATGAGCGAGAATGAATAAGTTTCTAATCACGGGTTTCTCTCAGTTTCGCTCAGAGTTGACGATTGGTTGATCGATGGCTTGGCTGGACAGAACTCCGAGAAGAAATGGGAAGGAGTGATATGCTCCTATTGAGCCTATTTCACATGATTGTCACGGAGAATCTGCAACGCGTTTCAGAAAAGAATGAGCGCCGGTGCATGCGCCGACAAAGACATTTTCCTGGATGTTGGAACAGTAAATTAAGTTGTGTTTTTCTTAGATAGCATTTTAGTAAAACAGTAGCAGAGACGTAGAAAATCGGCACGTCAACAAAGACAGGTAAACTCGTCGAGACAGAAATAGCCAGATAGATAGCCGAGTGTGTTTAGTGACGGTTTGGTATCGGTAAACAAGAAGATAGTACGATCAGGAGTGTTTTCCTCCTCTTCTTCCTTTTATTTTTCTTACAAACACTGCAATTCCATGTTTTAAAAAGCAACAAGGGGATTCATGGAGGACATACAAGTGCTTTGATGTATATTTGGAGACGATTAAATTAGATAACGTATTTGTCCAAGCAAATGCACTAGTAGATTATTTCTTTTTTTTCTTTTCTATAAATGGCAGTGGAACTAATTTCTTCGAAATTTTCGACTAATTTCATAATAATGTGAAATGTTTGATATTGTTCAAAAAGAAAGCAGCAACCACATCTGTTGCATTTTGGGACGTGGTTGTGAGTGAATCACCTTGCGAGCGCCGCTACTAGAGTGCCATTAGATTTTAAGACTCTTCCTCATGCTTTTTGTTGAGCAGCAGTTTTAGTAATGTAATAATAACGAAAGTATGGACCTGCTAACATTTTGAATTTTGAATTGTGCTGTGTTTTTGCTGAGAGTCATATAAATGTAATCTAATCGCTCATCATCCGGAATTGGAAGTTTCTCAAAGCGCATTTCGAAGATTTCGTGTTGCTATCGCGATTTTGTTTGCGAACGTGAGCGGAAAGTTTCTTCCAACAAAAAGAAAAATGAAGGTTATCGAAGAAGAGGAGAGCAAGGCGATGCCGACTACGACTTAAGTTCTCGTTGACGAATTAATATAATCATTTCTTTGACAGCTAGATCAACATTCATTGGCTCGTTTGAAAATCGCTTGTGCTCTCAACCTTTAGCGAAAACTGTTCTGGGGAGATCTGATTGGGTACTTACAAACAGAGTTGCGTTTCCGTAATGCATCTTAATTCCATTACGGTCTCGCTGTATTCCTTTTTGGACTCTGCTCTCGAATGACATTTAAGGAGAGTGCTAACAGAGGTGTATCACAATAATTGTTACGGCAGAAGTTAATACTTTCAAAGAATGGAAAAGTACTAAGCGCTGACGTTTTCCCCAAACTGGTTGGTTTTTCCTCTGTGCAAGAAAAGGAACTTCAGCGAAAAAAAATTGCAAAATTATCTTGTTTGCTAGGATACTTGATTCTGCGACAGTTATTATACTCGGATCAGGTGACGAATAAGAGCTGATAATAAGTGTAATGTTACAACAACACGACGATTCACGGATCTGTTACTAGAGTTTTAGAAAGAAATTCATTCAAAATCCATCCTTTCTTCGCAAAGGTGAAATGTTACTTCCATGAGTTATCTTAGATTCACAAGCGGCACATACTTTATTGACCATAAACACGTGTAACATCTGCATTTGTGTATCCTTTACATCGGGAGAGCGACTTTTTTTTCTAAAATTACATATCAAGGGAGTGTAGACGAGACTGGATGAGAAGCTGGGGGGCGTTGCTTCCGGAGGAAAAAAACAGTCACCACGCTGTTTTTTTTTCCTCTGGAAGCACCGACTCGTTCTGCCGCTTAACCTGTCGTCATTTCTGTCAGTACCCAATCCTAATCACAACTAAAATTCCTTGCAAAATCTCAGCAACGTTATTAGCAGCACCGTAATCCACCTACCTAGGACAAGTTCTTTCGCATTTTACAATGGTCGCATTCAATCCAAGTCACATTGTTTGCTGCGTTTTGCTGAAGAATTGCTGCAGATAAAAAAGTCTGTTGTGATTGTTGTTTGTGATAAATCGTGTGGAGACAACTGCGACGACATCAACTCTTCCTTGATAAATATCCGGGAAAATATGAACACTGAGAAAGAGGAGGAAGCGGAACGCACGGAACACGAGGTGCTGATTTTTCTGCAATCAACAAGACGGGAACAATTGTTCCTACATTTGAAAAAAATGTCCTATAAACAGTTCGCCTCGTGACTTTGCAGAACATCGTGTGATCAGATATTAGCACCTCATTTGTCCTGCAAGGTTTACAAAAGAAGAATGAAGATATCACTGTATCTGGAAGATTTTCTCTCGCTTTGAGAATGGCTGCACAGGTTTTTTGCGGCCTTTCGATGGTCTCGATCATACACCGAACAATGGCAATTTCGTTGTTCCTCACGATCTCAGGATGTTAACAGCGACGGTTGTTATCAGTGTGTTTGCGCTGGTCGTCTGCAGAGAGCTAGTGGAGACGCTACTGGTCGTTAACGCACGTGTAGCAATGCTTTTTCACATCAAACACAGCGCGAGATGGGGATTAGCGAGAATTATCGGTGTGTTAACGTTTCTTGAAGACGTTTGTACTCAGCAGGAAAACATGGATTATGTTGATCATGTTTGAAAGTGCTTTGCATTTGCCGCTTGTAAACTTACAGAAAAATTCAACCGTCCACACCTTAGGTGGCAAGTATTGTTAGCCCCATATTGCATTGCTAGATAGGCGAAACGACGAATTTCTTTTTCATTTCTCTCTTTTCTTTGAAGGGTTTCAATCATTTGCACTTTTGCTAACTACGGTGTTCAATTAGCTTTGAGTCTTTAGGATGTATTTTTTTCAGGAGCTCTGTTCTTGTTGGCATCAGCCACAAAAAAAAAAAAAAAAAACGAAGAGTACTATAGTCACTTGAAGAAAACTAGCTTTGTGTTCACGATTGTGAATTAAGTATCGCAAGTTTGCAAGTTTCCATTTTGCCGAAATACTGCCGGTTCTTTTTGGTTAAATTCGATTCGTACACGTGTGCGATGGCTAGATATTTTTGTAGCAAGGTCGAACTGTCTATTTAACAGGGAACACAAAAACAATCTGCGCTAAAAGCGAGAGTTGCAGCTCAAAGTTCAACGGCAGTTTGTGAGATCGGATGGGTGAATGGACCTCCATCTTACGAAATGAGTACAGTATTATTGGACGCGTAGTAACCCACATAACGGAATTTCCAGGATAACCTCAAATGCTGATGAATAGACTTGTTGTTGCAGGATGCTACGTAGGAAAAAAAAGTATGCAAATGTGTGCAAAGTTATCAAAAGATGTCGGCAGACCTAGATGCACGGAAAAATGAGGACGACACCTCAGGATAATGTTTTGGGATTGCATTATTAATAAAGGCTAGGTGTGGAAAGTGAATCAAAACACTAATTACTATGCTAATGTTTCTTGACCGCAGTTGTGTACGATGGTGAAATTTTTAACTATGTTCCATTATGATGTACGTAGAAGCCTAATGATGGATCAAAGCGGCAGCGTTAGGTCTTCCATTGATAATGAGCGAGTCTGTCGTTCATCTCTTGCAGCAGGAAGTTGGCCAGAGACCAAAGCACATGGAAACGTTAATCCAGTTTCTTTCCATCGCCTCGAAAAAGTTTGAGTTGGCTCTTCAGTTGCAAAATTGTTATGAAGTGCAGTGAGTTACTCGAATGGAAGAACTTCCATTGGTTTACACTGGCTATGCAAAGCCTCTCCTCCCGTGTCATTCTGTGACACCTTCCATTAGGTCCCATCTGCGTAAAATATGGGTTCTGGTTTCACTACGTTCTTCTGCAATTTGCAGAAAAAAGAACACGTATTATCCAGAATACGGCACTTTTTAAACATCGAGCTAATGCAGCATTGCGTATGGGGCTGCAAAACAGAAAGTCGAAGAGCTGATTTGAAGTTGAGTTTCCTAGTTTTATTTTCTTAGATGGAAACGAGCAGACAACCCTTAGAATGGTAACTAAATAATTCACTAAACGACCACATGAGTAGATCTAAGCACCGTATCGCGATGAAAAGTAGTAAAAAACAAAGGGAAGCGAAAAAAAAAAACGAAGAAAGAAAGGCGATGTTGTCTCCGGTTGCACGGATTGTGCAGTGCGGGCCTAGAATGAACCTCGTAACAGTTGTCGAAATGACGCAATCATCCTCAAAGTTTGCAGGTTTCGGAGATTTTGCAGATGATGAGCTGCTTTCAGTGATTTTGTCATTCTAGCAGAAATACTAGTTTTTGAAAGAATCAGAAGTGGTTCCGCTCATCTTTTCCTAATCAACCTAAAAACGGCATCCTAACAATGTCTCTTTACGACGATTTCAGTTGCAACGCGCCATCCTTGTGCGCACCCAAGTGCGATCGGTCGAAGATCAGTGATGCCTTCTCACCATTCTGTTCAAGTGAAAGCAATGAATAGGCTGCTAGGGGACCGGAATGTGGGCATAAAGGAGCGTTCTAACGTGCCCCGTAGGAACTAAAACGGACGGCGGTTCCCATGCTGTTTCTTAGGACGATCAGAGAGAGATGAGCGGAACGAGGCTGGATCCTGCAATCTAGCCCATCTCCAACTTTTCCCGCGGATCCCCTCACTATGTCAGATTCGTGGTATGCTGCCATCAACGTATTCCGGAATGCAATGCCTGTGATTAGTGATGTTAACTCTTCCAGAACGACGACCTGATATTCGAAGGTTTTCCCGGGCTGAAGTTTATGTGAGTCTTTTGTACCTTGTGGTTGAAAATGGATGGTACGGCGCTGAGAACCCTTAGCTTAGTGTAGGAGGCACTTATGACCACGGAACGTATTGTCTTGTAGCATACAGCTTTAATGCTCTTCGAGCCCCTCGCTGGAAGAGAAGCCATCGGACAATTATGCGCGCGTTCGGGACGAATGAGAGAATGGCTGGTGCAGGGTCGAGCAAATCGACCAACAACGGGGGTACAGGCGATGCAGATGAGATTGGTCGCAGAAGTTTGGAAGTGCATAGCCAGACATCCCATGCTCTTAACTTCATAGTTTCCAAATTCTAACCTTGAGGGTAAACCTTGATGAGCCGTACTCAGTTTTGGACAATGACCTTTCCGGTTGTACAGAGACAGGTAATGGTGTACCTCAACGGACCGCACTTATGCTGTGAGGTTGCCAAGTGTTCTCAAATGTTGTAGGGACTAATGAAGATAATCGAAAACAGCATCGAAAACCGCTCGTATAGAAGCGGAAAACTTCTTTGTCATTCCCTGGAAATAAATCAGAGCAGGGATTGTGATGGGAGCGCCGTAGGAAACGATGCAGTAGACAGCCGATATCCGTCCAGGTCATTTCTGAGGAAGAGAAAAAAAAACGCCGCTAAGCACATTTAGCAACGTGAAGAACTCGGCGCTACTGTTTCTCGCTGGAATTTTCCAATTGCTGCAGAGAACTATTTGCTTCCATGCAGTGGCTGGCACGGGACCTGGGACCGAACGTCATTGTCGTGTTGCAAACAAAAAAGAACTACAAGAAAAAGCGTTGTTTCTCATATTATCGCACGTTAGCTGCACGCGTTCACGTTGATACCATTGTTACAGAGTTGCGGAAAAGAAAAAGTTCGCAAGAGGAAGTGGATTTCGTCCGCGCTTCTTTCTGAAACGTTTTTCTGAGACATCATCTACAAAACATACAGAGTGCCAGAACGGCAAAGTCCATCACACCACGAAATTGACTACTTTGAACGTTTTCAGCGAAAGGACAGAGCTAGGGCTGTAGATCAAGGAATGAGGGTGTTCGCGCACAACTCTTCCTAATACTCCCGAAAAACGATGTGGAAACAGCCTTCGTGATCCAATCTCCAGTGCGAGGCCCTATAACGAGACGCGTCCTCGAACACGCGGATGAAAATCAGTGAGGTCTCCTCGGCAAAATATTCAACTGAATATGGCCGTTCTCCACGGCGTGATTGACGGAATTGAACTTGCACACGCCCGTGCTCATGATCTATTCCCCAACCCTACCCTTTCGTAAAGAGATCTCAACATCGTCATTTTTGAGGCATACTTCCTTTAAGGTACTGCATTGTTCTTTTTTTCAAAAGGACAGATTTTGGATATTGTAACTAATATAGTTGTGGAAGGAAAGATTTTCTGATGAGCTCCATAGCTAAATACTAGATTTTTTGATCTTGATGAATTCTGGTCTCTGGTTTTGGTCTTAATCGTTTTCTCATTGGTCAGCTGCTGCTGTTCTCTCTTGATTACAGAAGTGAAAAATAAGTGCTGTAATTGCAAAAAATTCGGCAAATGCAGTACCGCTTTGCATATACTCATGATGTTGTTCTTTTCATCCTTTCTCTAACACTTTTTGAGCGCTCACGACAAAATTGGCCTGTGAAGGTCTTTCCTCACTATCTTCACTATCCTCGCCCATTTTGGCACATTACTTTTTAAATTGCGAATAAAATCAGTCAAGGCTGAACGATGTGTGGAATCTCTTGCATTTTCATACTCTCCTTGCTAGGACGTGCTCTTTTACTTCTTTTTTTCACCTTCATATCACCATGTTTTCCTATTTGAGAGTCAAAAACAACGATAATGTCAACTTCTGCGAGGACTTTGTAATCATATGAAAAAACCTAGAAGTGCAAAATGAATAAGAGAATTTGTGGTCAATCAGCCACACTGAGGGGACTTTTATTTCCGCGAAAAATACAGCGCATGCGACTGCATGCTGATTTGTTGTAAAGAACGAAAGGCGAGACCGAGTAACACGTAGACCTAAATAAGCATTTTCATGTGAGAGTGGCCTACGTACATGACTAAAGTGGGTCCAGTTGAGCTTCAGGATGATGTATCAATTCAGTCGGGACGCTCTTTACAGCTGCCCTTGACACGAGCGGTTCTGTTCGAAAAATGGACACAAGTGATCTGAAATGCATCTGATTGCTTAGACTTGAAAGCAAGGAAAGGGAGAGGCAAATGAGTCTACAAGATTATTTCCTTTGAACGACTTTAAAAGAAATTCGTCTGTTTTGTTTCAAATCAAGGATGATGAAGTTGATATGTTGATTCTCAACGAGGTGTTCATGAGATCATTTATTGATTCTGTCGGTCAATCGCCATCTTCACGGCCTGGAATGGGGACTTCGGTCCACGATTTGAGCGATCAGATTTTCTTACAGCTGGACATGCTACGCCTATCTTCCGATCACTGTCGCAGCTGCTAGACCGAATGTACTGCTTAGATTGGAGCTGCTTAGTGTTGACCGCTGACAGAAGGCGGATGATTCGGATGTCTCAGTTACGTCGGAAGGGTCATTCGAAACACGGCGAGAGTAGTCGTGAGGCGTTCTTCCTTGCGATTCATCTCACTATTTTAAGCGTGGATCCAGAATGCTTCCAGTCAGCTTGTGGCCCAACATTTAATTTTTCTGCGCCAAGACTGCGCTCAAATTACGCAGCCTTCCACCCTGAAGCAGTTGGAACGGGAAGGAAAAGGAAAGAAAGCAAATGAGTTGTGTCCAAAATATGTAATGCTCAACGCTTTCTCATAGAGAGAAATGAAGTAGTTTTCTCAAATTTTTCTGGAACTGCAAGACTTTTGCAGGAGTTAATACTTTTTCCGGAAACGAGAGAACTTCTCTGGTTCTTTGTTTTTATTTAAATTAGCATCTAATAGTATAAAATCTAGAAATAATAATGATACGTTTTCTTCTGGCTCTCCAGTGTCAGTGAAAAGTTCCCCAACCCTTTTTTGAAAATTTTCTTGCTATTCCGAGTTGAACGAAAACAAGGAACTGTGCTATAACAAAAAATAAATGAGTGATACAAACAACAACAAATAAATAGTGATTTGGTAGCGTTAGCCGCTACTAAATATTTGGCCGATGTGTCGGTTTTCTAATATTAAACAAAATAGGCAAAAAAAAAAACACAGGACTTTCCTCATATCAGCTTCTCTTTTCCTCTTATCTTTTCCTTTGTGCAACTTCCTCGAAGAAAATCGGGAAGCACGTAGCTGTAGCATTTGAACGTTATCAAACAATTGTTACATATGACTTCTTTAGAAAATAATATATATCGCTATCGGTAAAATATCGCTGCGAATATTTCTACTTGGGAAATGCTTCCCTCTATTTTTTGAATATTTCACGAAGTAATGAAACTTCGTCACGTTTCATGCTGTCATATGAGGAAAATGTGAAGCAGTCACATTACTGGTGGCATTTCTCGATGTAATCATAAGTTTTTTCTTCTTTTTCTCGATTTTTCTGAGCTGATAGTGCAGAACACGCGAGCAGAGATGTTGAGGGAAACAAATGGGTTTTATGACCAGCCAAATATTTTTTTTGCTTCAGCCGTCCAGCAGTTGCAAAAAGATCAAGACGATTCTTGTCCATCCTCTGTGTTGATTATTTTTCCTCGATTTTCTTCAGTAGGCAGGGTGGATGTGGATTTTCGTGCTTACTCCAGTACTCTTTTTTGCGTATTGAGCGCTGATCACTTTTACGAGTCATATTTGAACAAGAAAATAACAGTAAATAATAATGGACCAATAAACTCACCAGTGAGATGCATTCTCCCACGCGAGCAAAAAAGCGCCGCTCACCGTTTAGCCTAGCGGATGGATGTGATCGTTGAATTAATGTTTATAGTCGGGTGCAGTGATTTGGTCCCCGGCGATGCGAATCTATACGGCCTTGATTTGCACAGGAGGAATCCCCACTGTAGATGTGTCCACTTGAGCGCATTACGAGCTATTTGATCAGACTTCATTAAAGAAGAAAATATTAAGTCTATGGAAGATTTAGGGCGAGTGTAGTGTAGCGGTTAGAGGTTCCGCTCCCTGCACGATCGACCGGAGATTCGAATCCGCCATAGTACTCACCAAGCCTTTCATCCTTCCTGTAAATTGGTACCAGACTTATCTGGGAGGATAAAAACACTGACTTGACACATCGGGTAGCCACCGCAAGTCATTGTATAGGCCAAATACACGTTCGTGAAACTCAAACGATTTTGAGTTGAAGTGAACGTGGGGGCGCATCCCAAGCGGATTGATTAACGCTGGAAACTCCATCCTTTATCCTTCGTGGGAGATTTGCGCAATTTTGTGCTTTAAACAAAATTCAGCTGTTTGTTCTGAAGACGAAAACATTGTAGCCCAAAGTTCTTTCTCTTTCCGTAGTTTTTTTTCCTTTTCGTTTTTTTCGTAGTTTTTTTAGGAACTTGACATCTGTTCTTTGCTTTGTTTGCCGGCTTGCACTTTTTTCGACCATTTTTTCTCTTGTTTTCTCCTCTTGTTTTGCTTTGAAGAGAATTTTGTTAATTTTGTTAGAATTTAGAGAATTTGGAGAGATATCAGTACGGTACTGAGCTGTAACCTGTTCTCTTTAAAAAACATTGGTACTCGAGTAATTCACAAAAAAGCCACTCCTTCGTTGTTAGCGTCCTGGAAACGGGCGGTGTTAGGCAGAGGTAGTGACTTGGTAGGCAATCGCTCCCTATCAGCTCATTAAGCGACTTATCGGAAACTGTTTATTGAAAGAAAACGACGTGTAAACAGTAACCGTACGATCAGCTGATTCGGTCATTTCTCAGTTTTGCTTCGTTAAGCACATTTCCAGTCCCGAACTATGCTGCGAATGACAAAAGAGAGACTGAAAAAAGGGGAACGCAAAACACCACATTCGGAAAATTTACGATTACTGTAATATTTGTCTTAGTCAATAATGAAACTGGTTCATGATCAGGAAAAAGTGCATAATAATGGGAGTAATCAGAGGTTCACCAATGCACTTTTTTTGTAGACACTAATAAACCTGACCCTGTCTCTTCATTTGTTTCCCCTTAGGAAAAAATCAACTTGATTTCTTTTGAAACAACAATTGTGGACCACATTCTATCAAGAAAGAAAAGGAGGTGAAAGGAGGGCGAAGCGAAGTGAAAGGTGGAGTAAGGATGCCAAGATAGACTTCGTAGTTCTTCATCTAGACATAAATAATGGTTCATTGATATTACTGTGGATCTGATTGGTTCATTTCTGAATATCCAGCCAGGGTTTAAAACAACTTGTACGCGTAGTTCCTGGTGAGGAAGAGGGAGGTGATTTTTGTAAACGTTTTTTGTCTAGTCTTTTGTTCCTGAATCCTCTCCTTCACAACATCCTGAATTATTAAGTGAAATTGCGAGAAGGTGTGGGAGGACAGCAATTCATTTCTGGACTAGTGATATGTCTTAATCCATAAGAAAAAACGTTTTTGCAATGAGAAAGCAAGCAAAAACAAGTGATCATCAAAACCAATGATTTGCGAATGAAGATCTTGCTTGAAAAAGAAAAAATGATTAGAGAGTGGTGGTGGACACTAGGAATGAGAGGGAACCGAGAGCAAACAGAGTCGTAGCCTAGACACCAGTAGTTGCTCACTTTGGGGTATCACTGATGTACATGCTAAATAGTTAAAATAACTAACTCACGGAAGTAATGAAATGCAGAAAATCAAAGCGAATGCTCAAGTGAAGAAGAGAAATAAGGAGATAAAAAATGCAAGTGATATTTTTCATGCAAATTATATCAACTGTTTTTTTTTTGGGAGTATAACAGTGTGAAAAAAGGAAACGAACGAATCCAAAAGAAAGGCTAGTTGCAATAGTTGTGATGAATGAGCATTTATGATTGCCCCATCATTACTGGCCAATTTATAATCGTGGTAGAAATTTCCTACACATATTTTCCACACAAACTAGAGTATTCGTGGTGGTATTATTGTGTTGGATTTCAGGTCGCAGAGCTAATGCCGTCCGCATTCCGCGCCAGTTCTCCAGGGGAGCGATCTTTTCCAGCATTCCGGGTAACTCCAACAGTACGGATGAGATCCCTCACTTCCACTTTCTTGGCAATCTTTCATGCAACGCTGATAACGTTAAGCGATGTGATAACGTTCGGGGAGATCAGGAATTTAAAAAAAAGGTTACGTGCAGAAATGTAAAATTGAATGTGCGCCTGCAGTTCAGTCTTCAGGAAAAAAGTTGTTTTCCTAATGTTCCCCGCTTTACGTGGTGCATGTTTGCGATGACCTGGAAGAAATCGATAGTGCAACATTCCAGTTATCTAATTTATTGGATCTACAGGTGACAAAACATGTACCGTAACCAAATGGCCAACAATATATCACAGATTTTTTTACTGAGAAGTCGTGGGTATCTCGACTTAGACATTACTCACTAGTTTTTGAATGTTTTTATCTAGGCACTGGCTACCGTAATTCGGAAGGGTACGTTTTCCGAAAAAAAGAAACGATAGTGAAGCTATAAATCACATTCAAAAGAACTCAGATAGGGGCGAAATTTGTCAGCATTCTCTAGTATCTCAGCTGAACTATACAATCATCATTGTTCAAGCGCATGCTGGGCGCCGAACAAGCGACCATTCGCGCCGCAACAGGCCACGCTGGCACTGCGCCATCAGTGAACAATGAAGTGTGAACTTGAGGCATCCGAAGTGGAAGGTACCCTGAAGCGGGTGGTCACGGTGCACATGCAATGTTAATTTTCGTGTTGACAACTGCATGACGCACGTGTGAATCGCACATGTTTGCCCCAAGGCCAAGCCACCTACGACTCTATGGTATTATCGTATTAAGTACGGGTTTGTATAAAGCAAGTATAATGAAAACAAACCACTTAAAATTGACTCGCTTGAACTGATTTCACTTGCAGGGAGTTGCTTTTTTAGATAATAAAAGAAAGCAACACTTTGAGTGTTGTGGATACACAGGAAGAAGAAAGAACAGTTTACCGAGCTTAGAAACTTATTTAAATTTTAAGCGAATTTTGCACTGTATGAATCTCACGATATCACTAAGCGAATATTCAAACTAACGAAATTTTAAAAAAAATTGAGACTGTCGAAGAGTTTTTAGAAAAAGTTAGGTCGTAAAAGTCGATGATGAAAATGAAGATGAAAGAGTCCAAGGAAGTGTTGTCTGCAAAGCGTGAGTCCATCTTTTGGTTAAAAGCTGAGCCTCGGTTTACTGTCACGCCACTAAATTTTCTATTGTTACGTAAATAAAGGATTATTTTGTAGTGATTTCCGGAATCGTTCCCCACCGTGAACAATCAGAAACTACTATATGATAAGTGAACCATCTTAAAATAAAGCATTGCAACTCTCCATCTTTCGGAGACGGCATGAAATTAAAATTATAGGAAGTCGTGTATATGACTAACGTTAGTTCAAAAACATATCGGAGATGACGTAGGAGAACTGTTCAGAACTGTTTGCTTATTTCCACACCAGTAGAAAGTTCCAGTTTTTCACGACTCTTAAAAGCCAATCAGAAAGCGCTTTTCGTTTTGGTTCTTGCAATCTTATCAGTTTGACTAATACAGGATATAATCCATAAGAGATAACCGCGCCATCTAACGTCATTACTAACGGTTCTTCTTTGAACGGAAACTCTGAGTCACATTGCTTTTGAAATTTGCTTTGTTCTGGAACTGATTTTGAGGTTTCCGAAATAAAGAAGGATCCGCGCGACTTATGTGTGGTGATAATACATACTATTCTGACAGGTGAATCCTAAAATCAGCAATGAGGGTTAGGACATCTGCAGGCAGTCCTGCCTTTGACGATATCCACTGTCAATGTCAGTGCTCATGAGAATTGTTTAAAAATTTGAAAATCAGTTCTGTAACTGTTCCAGGAACGCTCTTTACTACTACATAATACTTTGCAATTGAATATTTCTTCTTCCTTCACACCAATCAGCTCGTTGTAGAATGAAAACAACCAACGTCAGTTGATTCATTTCCGATCCAGAGGACGTAGCTTTTGTTGTCGGATTTTCCTTAACAGCTACAACGAAATACTGTGTGCCATGTGCAGTACATATATGTAGGGCTATTAAATATATATTCTTTTATATGAAATTATTACATATTTTGCATATAAGTCCTCCTTTTCACATACTAATATGATCCTTTGGGCACGGTTGGTCGGAGAGGTGAGCGAGAATCGACGAAAAACAGCTGTCGTTTTTAGGGTATGTTTTTGCGGATGTGGCTAGAAATTGCGGAATAAGTGCTGTCAGAGATCTCACCTTGGGTTCTTTTTTCGTTTCCATCAAAGTCTGAACGAAAACAGCTGTTTCATTTTTGATCCTGACTAAAAAAGCCAGTGAACCTCATTTTGCTCAATATCTAGAATCTCCCAAGATTTGGCGATTCTAAATCTTGGATCGGAGATACAGAATGGATGCATCTATGACTGATACTAACTTTTCTCACAGTCACTTCTGTGACGGACGCCGGTATTTTGTTGTTTACGAGCGGTCAATTTGACACTATGTATAAAATCACACTTGAGATGAATGGAATGAATGAAATTACAATAACCGTTCGAAAAGAAAAACGGTTAGAAACGATTACTAGGAAAAGGAAAACAGTACAGAGGACATAGACGAAAGGGGAAGAGGTATTCAGTTATATTCATCCGCATGTTACCATTTACTGTAACCGTCGAAGTGTGAAGGAAAATGCATGATCATCTAATAATGTATAACATGTAGAAGTTCGCGTTTTCCGAAGCAAAGTCGTTTTTCTGAGGAATTTCAAGAATGTTATCCGATTGACGTACATCTATGTATTCGCTTGAGCATAAGCAGTGGTAAAATTCCCGAGGAGAGTGAACTCCAATAGAAAATAACTGTTTTTTTTTTGTCATCTGTCAAAACGGTGAAGTCAGAGAGTCTACAAATCTTGAATGCTTTAAAGGAGTCCTTTAAGAACTGTTGTAAAAGATTTGAAGGACGTAGAACTTTTTCCTTTTTTTATTAGGTTCTTTGCATCGAGACAATACTGCTCCTTAGACCCGTGCTCTCCGTCTGACGGCTAAAACGACTTCCACTGATCAAAGAAAAAAGTCTGACATCGGGTCATTAAGAAGAATGTTTTCTTAGTGGTACATCCTAAAGTAGGTCGTTCGAGCCGGTATGGGCTCCTTAAAACAAATGTTACGTTCAGTTTACACCTCTGGTTGTAACCAAACATGATCCTATCGTTACAAAAAATGAACGTTTAATCAAAATAGATCCTAGGAATGTTATGTAGAAACGGATGGGAAGCAGAAATGTGTAGAGTGTGCACGTGCAGGAAAGAAAAAGAGTTTCAAAAAAGATTCCTGAAAGAAATGTAGATGACTGTCCTTGTTCCAGATGCGCTGCTTCTAAGAGCTCGCTTGCCCATCTCCATATATGGATGTCGCATTCCGTAGAGAAACATAAATGTTCCCTGTAAGTGCAGAAGTAGACCAAACTCAAGAAACATTCGACATCATTTCTTCCACGAGCAGCCAACGACACAATATTTTGTTCCTACACGTCCTTTGGAGAAACCTTACAGGAAGTTCCACAATTGATTAGGTTGATGAAGAATTCACTCATTTCATGGGTTCGCCTGTAAGCCGCTACCCTTCTGAAGGGATCTGGCTACTCTGTGGGATGCGCCAACGCGTTCGATTTGAATTCAGGGTCGCTAGAGGTTCATGAGTGCGTTTGCAGCCTTGCGTTGACTTGCCGATGTATCGATTCAGTTTTCTGTCCTCCCAGACAAGTCGGATACCACTTTGTCATTTTCGAAGTAATGAAAGGTTTGGTTGGGCCTAGGCAGTTCCGAACTATCGAACATGCACTCGCAGCAGAAGCTCTAACCGACGGCGCTACACTCCGAATTTCGCCATCTGGGTTACCCTTTCGTTTCTGTTGGACGACGTCACCTTCGAGTTGGCTGCATCGCAAAGACGAACTAAACGAAAAATTGCTACTTACACTTGGTTCTCGCGGCAAAACCTAACTGCACATAACGCAGAGGTCTACTGGGAATGCGTATCTTCTCTGATAAGAGAGCGTGAAGAGTATGGCGACAAAACAATATCACCAAAATTAGAAGCAAGTCACCAACTTGCCGAACTCTCGAGTGGCCTCGGTTATTGAGCTTTTTTAGCTCCAATGACAAAATCTAACCTTTACATTGCCGAATGACATTGCACTGAACGACGACTTCAAATTGCACGATACAAGTGCCGTCCTCTACCCTATGTTTCCCAATGTCGAATTACAGCTCTAGCCGACAAAAACATGGCGGAAAATCGCGGCCAAGGCGTGTAAAAGTCGCTGCGGAAAAAACCTGCATTCTCGGCTGCCCATTGTGATGGCAAGAAATGGCTGTAAAACTCGTTCAACGAAATTTTACGTGCATCGTAAAGGCAGGAGAGCGCATCATGTGCTGTCCTGATTCAGGGTTATTCTCGACGATTTTCGTCTGATCACCTGTGAACGTATGGTAAAGAGGGGTTGTGCGATGAAGGTGTTTACTTTAGGATTTCTGAGGAGCAATGCGACCGATTCACTAGTATCTGGACAATATCTTTTTTGGATCGAAGTATTAAGAATAATGCAGTTGCGGATAAGATGCAGCTAGAGAACTCCACCTTCGGATGTGTGAAAGCGGAGAAAGAGCGTAAAAATTCCGGGGAATTTGCTCGAGGAAGAGAAAAATGCGAGTTCTCGGCTGATGCTAAATAATAATGCTCCTGCAATATCCGGCAGCAGTTTGCCTGCCCATTGACATCTCAAGCGCTGCTCTTTGTTTGCTGATACGTGGTCTTCCTCCTCAGAGTTGAAACACCTGAAGACAAGAATGAGATAATGGCTCAACTGCTGGAAAATTTGAAATCGGTTTCTTGGTACACTCCAGTCTGCGACTTGCTGAACATTTTGGAGATAATGGATCCTCATGTGCTGGTATCTCTTTATATTTCTGGATGGGATGGGTTCGAAATTCGACTCGAAGGAGGAACGCTGAGCGTGTTGCGTTCACAGGTGAATGGGATGTCTACACTTGCGCAGTGTTTGCACAAGGTGAAATCCTTATTAAAACTCCCCTGATCCCAAATAATTACGGATCTTTGTGTGTCTCAAGACAAGCTAAAATTCGAGTATTTGAAGCTTGAGTCTGCAACTCTCCGAAAAAGAGCGTAAGTTCCTGAGCTATGGAAAAGATCAACCATTCAAAAATAAGAGATTGGATGGGTAAGGCCGGCACAACCGGCGCCCCTCTAGTGGTGTAGACACTTCTATCTCACAAAGGAATATTATGCTGGTGTGAGTCTAGTACAGTAAGCACAGTGTACTGTATGTATAGTGTGCATTATGAAACAGACAAACTAAACAACCATTTTTACTACGCTTTATAGTCTGTTTAGCAACGAAGCGTATGGCGAATAGGATGAGGAACGGGTCCTGGCCTTTCCTAGTTCCTTTGAATGGTCACCTCGAGACAGAGGGCGACCCACTGAAGAAAAAGGTGGTTCATAAGCATGCCTGATATCTGTTCTAGAGCTTCCTTAATTCTATCGTATCTTATTACCTGCTTTTTAGAGAAACGGTGTAATATGCGAAAAGACGAAACGTCTAGAGCAAAAGAGTGTAAAATTTACGGGAACTTCGTATTTAATACACATATGTTTGGTGTCTGGTCTTTTACTGGCGCATACATTTTTGGATTTCGGTTAACAGTTTCGAACACTTATCTGATATCTGAGTTCTTTTGTCATCATCATTAATTTTTTGTCAGGCAATGATTCATTCTTGATTCGCATTATGACACTTCTCTGGACTTTATACACAGAAGAAATCTATGTGAGTACCACGCCGGTGTGTACATATGTAAGTGCCTTAACATCTGTTTCGCCACTCTCATCACAAAAATGGGAATGGATCCGATCAGTGTGCTCCGAGTTTAGAAGTTTTGATGAAGGGTAAATCAACCTAGGGCAACATTTGGCGGGAATTGGTTCCCGTGTTTTCAGTTCCATGTGGCTCCTCTGCTAATTATCTCGAACGTTGGTTATAAGCTCTACTCAGGACACGTGATGCACAGCCCAAGCCTGCTAGAAATGCACTCCATGGGGACGATCTGAGCACAGGAGAGGAGAAAACCGCTGTGTGTGATCGGTAGAGGGTGCGTGAGTTGCCGAGCACACGTCGCGGACGCCTCGGAAAACTCCGCGATGCTACTCGTTGCAACTATAAAATACTGTAAAAATCGCACTACAAAATGGTGAAAATAAAGTATTGATTATGAATTGTGCATTTCATTTTTTGCTGTATATAAATAAAGAATTGCTTAGAACATTTAGAAGAGTGAGTCGAGCGAATGCGAGCATATTCAAATCACGTGGAATCGACAATTTCCATTTTTCTTTCTCATTGGACTTGTAGATTGTGTGTCAGGGTTAAATATTGTGGGAGTAGTCCTACTGAAGTTACGACATCCCGACATCCCGACAAAATCTTTTATACAGCTGCTTTAGGCGCCGATGATGAGATTGATGCACGCTTCTCATCGCAGCCTCATTTTATAGCATACTTCTAAGGTATAGCATGCTACATGGGATTCATCCTATGTACGATGCCTTCGTTGCATGAAAGTGGTGCCGTTTATTTTTTTTACCCAGCACATACTTTTTAAAAAAAAACGAAATTTTCCTTCTATTCGCGTTTCACAGACGTTACACAAAAAAGTCTCACAGAATTCTCCGAGTACCATTTTTCGTGTGAGATCTAGGAAAACAATTCATTGTCTTATCTTTATCAAATTGCACAACAACAGATATCTTAGGCGAACGATAAATTAAAATATTGCACCCATATTTCAGATCAGCACAACAGAGTAAACAGAATCGCTAGATTAGTCGTCTTCTTCTGGATTGAATGTTGGTATCCTGGCACTGGGAAAGATCTTTCGCCATTGTTTCGAGATCGTTTGCAGCAGGTTGTCAAGTCCAGGCATAGGTGTGATCGGCGGCAATGTTGGTGGTGATTGCCCGAGCGGCGGAAGAGTGGGTAATGTCGGTAGTGTGAACAGATTAGCCGTTTCTTTACTTCCCTTAGAGTCGTCATCGCCGTCGTTCTTACGATCATTCGGGCCGTCATTTCCTACATCTTTGTCTTCAGCCTTATCTACTTTCTTCATTCGCTGGTCCTTCCTTCTCTTCGCCTTCTCTAGTTGCTTCTTTTCCTTTCTCAAAGCTTCCGGAGTTTTAACGGTACCCACCTCTTCGCCCTCATCCTCGTTGTGCGCTGGCGCCACTTTCATGGTAGGAATTTCTTCTTCGGGTGCTTCTGTGGCGATGTCTCCACTCACGATGCCGTCCCATTTGTCGACCTGCTGGAAATCAAAACTGTTATCCGATTTAGATTTATCTGCATGATCCGAGTCCAAGCTGTTGTTCTCCTCTGTCGAGTGATCGACGTCTTCAGTTTTCGGGCTAGGATTCGGAGGATAAGGAGATATCTTGTCTAGTTGATCTTCGTCGACATCGTCATTCTCTTTTGCCTCGTCCGAATTCTTTTTTGGATCTCTTAAATCGTCTTCAGAAAGTGGTACAGTTTTCACGAAATTCTTTTCATTTTCAGTGTTTTTTTCGTCGTTCTCTCCACTCGTTGCTGTCGTCTCTTTTTCTTTTTCCTCCTTATCGTCGTTCTCCTTCAAGTTCTCATCACTAAGAGGTTCAGTTTTAACGACTTCAACGCCATCTTCAGGCGTTTCTTCGTCATCCTTCCTGCTCCTGTTCTCTTTCTTCCTCTTCTCCTTCACCTCTCCACTTTCTTTCACATCCGCCTTAGATTCCTTGCTCATAACCTCCTCTTTGTCGTCAAATTCTTTCAGCTGCACAGTTCTGACCGGCAATTCAGCGCTTGATTCCTTGACAGTAGTGTTCTTTTCACTCACAGTCGGTTCCGTGGAATTCACCATTTTCTCATCTTCCTCTGCTTCCACTGCCTTTTCTCCAGTTTTTTTCTCCGTTGTTTGCCCCGAAGATGCCGATCCTTTTTTCTCTTTTGTAACTGGCTTGGCATCTTTGAGCTTTCCGTTCACATCCTTGTCGCTCTCCTCTTTGGAGAAGTATTCTTTCGAGCTCTTCCTTATCAGTATCTTTTTACTGCGCACCTAAAGTAGAATTCCAAGAATTTCTGGGTGAAACGATGATGATATACCGTAATTTTCACCTCCGTATTTGTTGTCCTATGCAGTTCCTGTGTTGTAGTCCGGGCGGACGGTTGAGTGACTGTCTCATCTCCTTTCTTCTCAGCTTCAATCATAACTACTCGGCTGATTTTGTTGTATAGTTCTTCCCGTTCGGTCTCACCCATGAGTTTCGGCTCTGGGACCTGAAAATGTTGCTAGATGGAGAAAATTCAGGTCAATTCGAATAAACAACAATCAATTAATCACATATCTAGTTCAAACTCCACGACAAAAAAATGCTAGATCCCAGGGCCAGGCTCACGCAGCAACTACCAAAATAAAGATCATTTCGCTATTAACAGTGTAGAAGAGCCCCCACTGTGAGATGGAGTCGGCCAGTGATCGGCCCAAGCAGTCAGATATTGCACAGAGGTTGGAACGAGGTTCTCTTGCGGATGGTTCAACAGATGGTTGATACAGATGGAAATCAATGGACCAATTCAATAGAAAATCTCACTTTCTGGAATGCCAGAGCATTCCAGAAAGTGAGATTTTCCCGCTGATGAACTGGAGTTATTTTATTGGTTGATCTGAGGAAGACACACTTCTTTTCTTCAACCATCATTGATGCTCTGCAGCTCTCGAGTTCTGATAATCATCGTTAATTGTCGTTTCTTATCCTCGAACTGACAGATTTACAGTAACGAAGAAAAATTGGATCTACAGGGTAATATTGCGCAACCGGTTGCGTACAATGCGCTGCTGTTCTTCACCGCTCACGGATAACCGCAAAAGTATTACTATAAAGGCTCGACTATGTGGCCATTACCTCGGAAACGGAGATCAAGGAATGGATTCACAGGGAAGTTCGTGCCACAACAAATATGTAGGAATGCGTCCAGGAAAAAAGCGGTTAGTGGACTGCATGTGCAGCGACACTGAGACCTTTTTATTACACTCACATGCGAAATATCCACACCGTGCTTCTTCATTAGCTCGAGCTCTTTGAGTCGTTCGAATTCCCGTTCGTTGGCGGCTCTGATGGCGAGCTTCATCTTTTCCAAAAGTGTTTTTTCAGGATGTTCATCAAGCAATTTCCTTAAATGAAACGGTTGAAATCTACGTTAAGCGCTTCGGCTCATTCATTTGTTTTCATAATTTTGTGGTGTGGAAGTAATGCCAAAATAAGAATGTATTTATTATTTATTTATTATTATTATTTAATAAGAATAAGAATAGAAACTTGACGGATTTCTGGTAATCGGAAGAGTCTATGTATTCAAGAAGTTTTCACGGAGTAACGCAAGTCGCAGTGCCTTGTAGCATATCAAACTATTATATGTTAACAACCTGCTTTTCAACTATGCAGAATAAAAAAGAAATTACCTCAGATCACTGTGTTCGGCTCTGTTCAAGAAAGTCCTCAACGTAGTCAAGAAATCCTGGATGTGGGCCTCTTTTTCGGCCGGAATTTTTGGCTTTTGACTGAGATCGTCGACGTCTTCCGTGTCGATAGTGTTCCTAATGATCTCTTCGTTCGTCGCTGTGGGGTTCACCGCCTTCTCACCACTTGCTTCTTCGTCACATTCCTCCTCAGGCGGTTTGATATCAGTGCTTGGCTGAATATTTCAGAACAATGCCAGAGCATCGTGATCATCTATGTGAATCCATGATCATAAACCTCTGTGAACATACCAAACTTCTGCTGGCCTCTTCATCGAAGTCCTTTTCCATAGCATTCACAGTCTCCCGGTCTTCGCTACCTTTCTAGAAAAGAAAGATGTCAGGCAAAAAATGAGAGCTTTCTTTTGTAGTATTCCCCGCACCTTTCTTAATTTGACTAAAGCTTCGCTAGATTTTTCTTTTCTCTTCTTCTGTTCTTTCTTCTTGGACTCGTCCCCTTTCTTTTCGCTATTCGCCTCCGATTCTTCTTTCTTTTCGCCTGTCTTTTCCTCCCTGAGGTGTATTTGTTCCAAGTTTTCAATCATTTTCTCCATCGTGCTGATGACTTTGTCCAACTTTTCTGGATCGATCTCATGACGCAATTTTGAGGAGTTCTGGAATATCCATAATCGATTCTATAATACCTACTTATGACGTCATTAACAAACCTCAATATCGCTTCGTTCCACATCTGTACCACTACCTTCAACGTCAAGGATTTCCTTCAAAGGAGCTGCACGAGCTCGAGCCGCTTCATTCGCTGGAGATTTAGAACTCACTGCCGTGTTCTCGTCCACCGTATTCTCAGGAGAAATTGGATCAGTTGCATTTTCAGAGGTTGTGGTCTCCGTTACCGCAGTTGAACTTTCTATGGCGGAGCCGGCATTTTCTGTTTTCCTAGATGCTCCAGGAGCTACCGTGCTTCCCTGAGAAAGCGCAGGTGACGTGATGGGACCTGAATGAATGAGGGGATAAATAGACAAATAGGTCATCTAATGAATGATTTCTCACCAGTAAGCAGTTCACTGCTGGTATTTGCTCTATGTTCTTCAGATGCGGGACCTGTTCTTCCTTCTTTTCCCTCAGTGATCTTTGAGAAGGCGCTGGTTCCCGGCTGGAAAGTTTCGTAGCTCTACAGACTTGTCTCCTTCAATCAAGATATAAAGTATTGAGAATAGGTCCCGCAGTTTTAATTCTTCCGACGTGTATGCTATGTATTAAATTTTCGACAGAATTAAAAGCATTGGCATTTCTGTGACTGAAGATCCTCCTGAAATTCTTCCTAGCTCACCTTGCTCACTTTGTTCAAGGTTCTCAGTACGGATTCCACCGCCTTCTGTTCCTCGCTAGAAGTCTCGTGATCCACCTTGATACTTTTCAATTCTTCTCGTTCTTTGGAACTGATATTCAGCTTCTTTATCTGAAATTTAGATCGGCAACCACTTTCTCATTCTTCTCCACAACGACATTAGGTATTATTTATGAGCTTTGCATTTTCTTCATTTCGAGTATCAATCTATTCTTCTTTGTTTTTTCTTAAATTGCCTTCTTTTCAGATTCTATGTGACATCTTCTCTCCAACCACTCACCTCATCAATGTAGTCCATTTCGTCGGAATCCGTCTCATTGTAAGGTTTTGTGACTGGAATAGTTCCACTGGAAAATCCGAAGAACTCTAATAGTTTCTCCAATTTGGACCAAATGAAATTCTGCGATTTTTGCTGCTGCAAAAGCAAAATCAAGATTTTTCTGACCATCATATATGACCATTCACTGAATACCTGCTTATGTATCAGCTGATCACGTTCACAAACGAATCGCATGTGAACGTTTGGATTTGGGACCGATTCACAGTCAACATCATCGAGAACACGTGCATGTACGCGAAGCACTGCACAACGTTCACGACCATCCGCTGAATGGTCAAAAGGTTCGCCGGACATCCATGCACTAAAAATTCTGTAGTCAGTTTTTTCTAAGCTCAAGAAAGAAGAAAATGGAGAAAAATAATTGAATTGCTGAAGTGAAGAGAACTTTTCTTTTTGCTTATTTGAACAGATGCCAGATACAAGAGCAATATCAAGAAGTATCATTTTTAGAGGTCAGATAGTCTAAACTTTTAGCTCTGGATCTAAATAACAATGGAGAAAAACCAAGAGAGAGGAACTGGAAGAACGTAACGGTAGCGAAGAAAGCTTGAAGCATAGATAGTACGAAGTTCATATGCTTTGGACGAACATTAAGTAAATAAACAAAAATAACCTACATTAATATGCATATATTGTAATTTGCATAACTGTCACACACGTAGGTGTGATTAATGAATGTCAGACGAAAGAAAAGGAGAACAAGTGAAATTAAAAGTATCAAGTAATGGACAGAAGCAAACAGATGCACTCGTGTGCAGACAGGCCAATGAAAATAGTGCTCTCAGAAGCGCAGGGAAATAAATCACACTGAAATAACTGGACAGAGAATCTACGCGAGACAGACCTGATGCGGATCTGTAGATCAGCTGACAGAAGAATCATTTTAAAAGCGAGTTTAGAGATAGGAAATATGAATTAGAGGCCTAACAGTCTTCCTGAGGCCATTTATGTATACGCGAGCAGATGGGAAACTCGCTGCTAAACTCATCGGGAAATTTACTTGTGGTTGAGAAAGCGCAGAAAATTAATCGAATTAACTTACATTACAGATTTGTTATATTTTGTCCCATCCAAATATGTCCAATCTCGATTTGGTCCGTCTGGCATCAGCAAACCGATCTGAACTTGGAAGGTTTCCAGTCAAAATTAGTCAGAACATCACACTTTTCAATGTTTTCGATTATTTCATCCAAATTTTGATGTTCTTCTGTTACTACATCGGACTTATTATTGAGATGGAATCATTTTTACCTGCATGTAACGTTCATTGAAGCGAGTGTAGGTCGGCGCATAATGAGAGAGTAACCAATCCTAGGAAATGGGTAAAATCCACGTAAAATAAGAAAGTAGAAAACTCACAGTCTGCTCCTTGCTCCTCAGCACAACCAACTCGGAGTTCTGAGACAGACAGAATTCTCTAGCAGCCAGCCAACTTTGATCCCCCACATGAAATTGATAGACATGTCCGTCAGGACCGTCAATCCATTCCTTTGCATGTGAGGAAACGGGATCGTGTCGGAACTAAACAGATCGATACTGATCTATGCGACATAAGATGATGTATACTACTTGCATCCGTGACCTATGAATAATGATCAAAATCTGCGCGTATTCAGCGAGATTCCCAGTAAAAGTCCTGGAAAAGAAAGAAATTGGGTTCTCTCTCTAGGATTTTCCGACAGCGTGATGCTTGTTACCCGATTTACCCTGCCCTCGTTTTCTCTTTTATGAAAAACATCGAGACTTAGGAATCTTTCTGCGCGTGTGACGTTTTGAGGTCAAAGAGGCCGATAAAAGCAAATTTGTGGTCATAAATTCCTAACGAATGAGTCAAACAAGAAGTTATGGGCAGGTTTTAGAAGCGTTTTGCCAGTTTTTGGAGCCACTTTCCTACTTTTCTCGGGATCATTCTTGCAGCTGAAGGAAGACTTTGTCGGCGGAGTATTTGTGGAGCGTTGGCGCACGTTAAAGACAAAGCAAGTTTTGAACTTTTAAAGAATGTTAAAAGTGAAATCGAACTGCAAAAGTTGATGTAAACAAGGTCTAACTGCAGGAGCTTCCACAAATCTGGATCTGCCAACATTCGTGATCCAGGCCGAATTTCATTACTATTGATGTTTTATTTTCCATTCCAAATAGGTAGCCAGGTAAAATACCGAAGGTTTTCCCTGAAACCACAATGTTATCATCGCGGAATGCTCTGGAATTTAAAGTCTATCCTTCCGGAAATGAATAGGTCTCCACCTTTCGTTTGATTTGCAAATTGTAGAGAAAAAGTTTTGGAAAGTTTTGGTTTTGGATGCGCCAATTTAACGACCAATTCAACCAATTTATCAACCCTTGAAGGTTTGGTGAGCACTAGGGCGGGTTCGAACCTCCGATCGAATGTGCAGGAAACGGAACCTCTACCCGACTGCGCTACACCCGCCCCTTGATTTTGATGGATACACATTATTAGTATTCTTTTGTTTTTCGTGAAACTTCCTCCATATTTGTGATGTTTTGTTTCTAAGCTCCACAAAAATCCGTTATCTGAAAAATCGTTGAAATTTGTTCGTTAACTTTTTCTCGCGTTTCGTTCCTCTTTTTTAGATGTGAAAATAAGATTTATAAGATTATCGCAACAAAGCTGCGCCAGATGGCAGTTAGCCGTTTCGAAGTTACATCGAATTCGTCATTGTAATGTAAGCAGATTCCTCTCTTTAGCTGTAGTTGTTTTCTCGCAAATCGTCGAATCCTAGGAATGCAGGACAACTACAAATGCAAAACGAAGGTTTTCCCGGCACAGGAGATAAGATTAAAGGAAATACAGATGTTCTGTCTGATCGGGGAGTACACTGTGCCCATTAAGTGAGTTCTTGAGAGCGAAGAATTTACCAGCGAAATAAACATTATATTTTTCCTTACTTATCATCGTACTTATTTTTACTTATGCTTGCTTCCCCTCTATAGAAAAACGTAGAAAGGGAGATGCTGCAGCCCCAACAACGGTGTACTACCATTTCTTTGGTTCTCAGAGAGATCCTTCTTTTTCAATGAGAAAAAGTAGACAATCCGCCAAAAACCTTCCGTGATGGAATTGGGTGAGCAATGAAACATTTCAAGAAGTATGTAACTTAACGAACATTTTTTCCCCTAAAAATAGCAGGTTCGAAAGCTTCCGGAAAATCGAAGAAAATCGCATGTTATCCAAATCTTTGTAAGCCACGACATTCTACCCGAAACAGGAAGTTGAGCTGCATTCAGAAAACAAGCTTCGTGCTTCAAAATGATTGTGGTAATCGCTTAATTCGTTTGAATTTAAAATTCTTTGAAATCTCACTTTTGGCCTACTTGCGATTGTCACCTCCTCTTCGTTGAATGCAAACTGTATTGCACGGGTAGGATTCAGAAGAACCAAGACGACGGCAAGCAGCTCTAAGGCCCTTCGGCCCATCTGGAATTAGGTTTGGGATTAGTAGTCGATCATGGTATCTGTATTAAACTTGTTACACTGACGAGGAAGAAAAATGCTCGACACCGTTAGAAAACGAAGGAAATGTGAGGAGGAAGGCAGTAATTCGTCATTATGTAAGATTGGAGAGAATATTCTTGGGAAAACAAAAAAATCCTCAACGATTTAAAATTGGGAATGATGCGACACCGAATGCAAGTGTTCTTTCGGCCTCCCATCTGACAGCCGAACATCTGAAATGAGGAGAAATCAGGACGCAAAGGATGTCGAGATATAAAAGGTGACCTCCTCGTCCCTTCATTGACGTCTAGAAATCGGAAAAAGTACGAACGCATCACTCATCGGGTTTCTCACAGCGAAAACCGTGGGACTGTAGATGTTTCGATTTCGCTTCGGCTTCGAGAGGAGGGTCAGCTAAAATCGGGTCTGGTGTCTGCCGAGAATCGCTGCTTCTCCAGAACAAGAAGGTTCATGCGGAAACGATAGTATAAGCGTGCGTGCATGAAACGCATAATGCAAGGAAAAATGTGCAGCTAGCGGATCAGATAATGAAATCCGAATCACAAAGAATCTGCATATTTTTTCTCAAAGTTAGACTTTTGCAAACAACTTGTAAGGAGGAGAGAAGTTCGGATAAATGTGTAAGTAAGTAGGTAAGATAGGCAAGTCTATGATATATGTAGAAGATATAACATATATAAAGTGTACGTAAACATAACGTGTAGGACTCAATGTGCGGTCCTAAAAAATAAAATCAGGGAACAAGGGTTTCACGATTTCATGTGAAAACTCTGACCTTGTTCTAGGATTTCCAGCAGTGCACCAGAAATTTACCCTTACAGAAAAACCATCGCTTTTTTTCTTATTAGTTGAAATTTTAGTGTCCAAAGCAGCACAGGATTGCTGCACTTATCCATATTTGCCAATCTTAGGTTTAACTAATCCTAGAATGGCGGAATATTCTGGATTTTTTTGCATCCTTTTTTTTGCAAAGGTTTTTGCTTTTAAAGAGAAAG
This sequence comes from Necator americanus, assembly GCF_031761385.1. NCBI lineage: Eukaryota > Metazoa > Nematoda > Chromadorea > Rhabditida > Ancylostomatidae > Necator > Necator americanus. The sequence goes on from NC_087374.1 coordinate 18,058,735, forward strand.
TTGTTAGGTTCTTGAGCATTCTTTGTCTGATATCAAACGATGCTACATTTCTCATAAATGTACTCATGATTCTAACTGTTTTTTTAACACGCACTTTTGTTTATTTATTTTGTCTTAATATTAATAAATGAAGGATTGGGAAATAAATTTCTAACTAAAATTCTCAACGGAGGGATGTTCTCTGGATCGAGCGTTCAGCTGAGCATTTCAGCCGAGAAGAGAACTATCCAGCGAGAACGAAGCTACATGAAAGATCTCCTTCGCGCATGATACTCCTAACCTAAATTCGCGCGCAGCGCAGAAAAACACGTTCGCAAGAACGAGTCGAGACGATTGGGATTAAAAGTAATCAGTAAGTCGCGAACAACTCGTCCTCGCAACTGGATACTAAGACTAGTTGACATAAGGCGTTGGCTGGACGTGTATGCTGGATTTAATGCTGCCGCAAATCGAATTCCCCGTAAGACCGTTGAGGTGTGTGCAAAAATGGACCTAGTGAACATTTTCTTGTAATCTGAAGGTGAAATACAGTTGACCAAAATTGTTTCGCTAGGTACCTGCAATGCGATGTATTTGAAAGCGAAGCAGACTGACTCCACCTCTGCAACGCTAATTTTCTCGTCAGCAAAAAATCTTAAGGAAACGAGAGCCTTAATTTCGCCATCGAACCAGCATACCAGGAAACTGGCCTTCTACAGGAATCCGGCGCAAGAAAATCTCGTTAAAAATTCACTGCAAGAACTCGCTTTCTTTTCAGAAGAAGCGGATAAAAAGGATTCTGTAAGTGTAAATCGGTCTAGGTGCGATATGATAATTTCATTTTGCCATTTATGTAGAATTTTACTAATCATGAACTGCTATCATTATCATAATGTGCGTGAATTGGAGGAGAAGGCTTTGACAAAATATAAGCTACACCGACTATTTGAATGTTTCAGTTCACCAAAATTCCAGAACGCCATTAGATTTTTGTACGAATGTACAGATGGTTTTAGAAAAAAACTGCAGTGTCGAATTTTTTTTTTGAGATGACGATGATGATGATAGAGTGAGAAATTCACCGAATATTCTGCCACAGATATGTATGGTCTTGGTGCATTCTCCTTTTTATTTTCTTGGCTTTAAAGAGTTTAGGAATCAGATGTTTTATATCAGCCAAAGATTGAAATGTGAATTTTTCCCAAACCTCACTTTTCAACTGAATTGAACGAGTGCATAGGAACGCAGATTTTCTTGATGTAAACCTTAAGGAAATGCTCAGTTTGAACTAAGCGTTGGTTTTTCTGCTGCTATAATATTTGTATTATAGTTATCGTTGACATATTATTGAATAAAAGTACAGCTACTTCTAGTTGAGTTTCATTCTGTTCTTGTAGCAAGTGCTACTGATTTTCTGGATCTAAACTTTTATCATACATAAGCAGCAAAGTTCAGAGACCTTCAGGCTGAATTTCTGACTCGAAAGAATTCCGGATCTATCTTCTAAGTTCCTAAACGGATAGAAACTATTGTAATGTTCCAATTGTATAACAAAAATATTTCCCGAAAAAAGTTGGAGTAGATATATGTAGCGAGACGAGCCCATCAAAGTGATCTAATGGGTCGCTCGATCACTTTTTTCTGGACCATTTGCGGGGCTCATACGATAGAGCTCCTATCTTCTGGACGTACACCATTTTGCGATGACCTTAATCAAATTATCATCTGCGGTGCAAAAAGGGGAAAGGAACTCATACGTAAACGGTTTGCATTAGTGTTTCATTAGTTCGAAATGTGCCCGAAATGGAAGGAATTCGAGGAAAGTACGCTTTTCATTTGTGAAGCTGGAGAGAAGAATTAAAGGGAAAAGTTAGAAAAACAGAGTTTCTGGTTTACTTCTCGCTCACAAAAATTCTGTGAATTTCTAGAATTCCTTGCTATTTGTCTCATAATGTACATCACGACTTCTTATCTTCGCTCCGAGCTGTTAAGCACCTTTACTATTATTGGAGGTTTACGTACACATATGCTGTAATTTACCCTCAGTTTATCTGTGCAATGAGGACAGATTAATGTCAAAGCCTAAGAGCAAGAGGTTTAGAGTAGACGCGTTATTGACTTGGTTTTAGAATCTCGAGCAAAACAAAAACACAGAATTAATTAGATTCGCTCTATGATGATAAGAAAGAATAAAGAAAATAATGCGTCTGGAATTCCCAATCCTCCGAGGTTCATGAACTTGAGTGCAGCCTATACTGACTTGCAGGGGTTGAACTGTCATGTCATGTCAGTGCTTTACCTTCCGAGATGAAACTGGTACCACTTTGTCGGGCACGAAGGTACAAAAAGTTTGGTTGGTCTCTGGGCGATTTCGAACCTTCAAGTGAGGATCTGCAGCCAAACCTGTCTAGTTTGCATAGTAAAAGTTTGAACAGCTAATAAAATCTCCTCAGAGGATTCTGTTCTTTACGTGTGGGTGACCGCTTTGGCCACCTGTGGTTGAGCTCTGTAACGGAAGAGAAAATGTGATATTGTAGCGCTTTAAGATTTAAGATGAAGGGGAGCGTTTTTTTCTCAGCCCAAAAAAATAACAGTCATAGTTTAGGTAGTGAAAATGAATCAAATTTCACACCATTTCACATCAATTTGATTCATTGTCAAATTTCCGCTTCCTGCGATCCTAAGTACTTTCCAGTCAATGCGTGGATAAACTAAAAAGTCTAGTTCAGAATAAAAAGCAAGGAAAATCTGAAACGTCACTTCGGGAATCTGCACGAATACATAAGAAAACTTATCAATTGCTAACCTACATACTAGGGCGTCGCTAAATCCCCTTGACGCTCACCACTGTGAGGTGAACTAACAACGGGAAAGCTGAGCTCAACAGGTAACAGTCCCGTGGTCAAAGCAGCACAGCTGAGAGCCTCCAAGCAACCGACGGGGTAGAGTGGAAGATAAGGGATGGGATGGGGTGGGTAACGGGGTCAGCGCCGCTTTTTTGACTTCGCCAATGCAACATGCTCCTGTCGTGCCGGCGATGCGACAGAAAAACCGACTGAGAGGAGCTGAAAACGGCGAATCGAAATGACAGCAAACAATGGACAGGATATAAGACTTAATGCGTAAAGTGTGTGGCTGTGTGTGTTGGAGAAGAATGTGATGTGCAGGTGAAACTCAGCGCCGAACATCGGTGAGTAGTGAAAGTTCGCGTCGTCGATTAACCGCTTCAATTCACGGGGAATCTCGAGAGATAGGAACGGAGAACAGGAGTTTTGCAGATACCACTTCACTGTGGATATTGTCGACTGAAAGTGGAGTAGAGAGGTTAAGGGCGGAGGCGTGGTAGAAGAAAATATTCTCTCGTGATCTTCATAACAACAGTTTTGGAAATGTTTGAAATACAGTGTATTCTTAAAAACAAAGGCAGGATGCGGACGAAAAATATTTTACGATGAAATTTTTTACGGTTGATCCAACGTGGCGGACAGAAACTTTAGCTGGTACTCATCTGAAAAAGAAACTGCCAAAACTGTTTTGCTTTCGACATTCTTTCTGAGTGTTTGAAGAGAGATTTAAGGAAAACGAGAAAATTCTACGGAGCATAATAAATTCTCTAAAATTCTTTTTGTCGCTCAGATTAGTTCAAAAAATTCGATTTCCCCAGAAAAAAACTCTTAAATTATTTGGGCAGTTGCGAAGGTAGAGTTCGGCAGAAGACCATCACTAATAAGTGGAGAAAGTTAAGGATAAGAATCACTAATGGACGGCACCGAGATGGACGGAACAGCGTCTGATTAAATGCGAGATATCGCGCGTGGTTGCCAGGGCATCGGCATCTTCGTTGACCTCTAAATTGCCCGCTGGGAGTTGTTATGAAATGTAATGTAGCATGTGAAGAACAATGAAGAGAAGGAAGTCAAATCTGATACTTTCCAAATATTTGTGAATCCAATCCTTGCGGTTCTACTGGTCTTTGCGAACGTTTTAGAAGTCCCAGAACTCATCCCCATCCTGTCACACATTTTATTTTGCCACCGAAGTCATCCTTTCCATTGCATCTGACCCCGTAAACACACGTTCTCTGTTTATTATAGGAAATCCATAAAAATATCAGTTGTTGTGTGTGATGTTGTCAAAATAATTGCGACTGGTGCCGGGCAGAGCATCGCGTTGCCGCAAGGCAGTAATCAGTCATTCGATTTCTTCAATGTCCAGTCAGATCTTTGAAAGATGTTCTCGAAGATGTTGTGGCCAACAAAAGTAGATCCACGCTCAAGAAACTACCATTACCTGGATCTCGAGCCGCATGGTTGTGGATGTTTTTCAGCTCGGATGAGGGATTCAACCGAATCTATCAGGCGAGGACTACGGAGTTGAAAGACAATGCGTAGTCGGAACTCACTAGTTTGGAACTGCTATGTTGATCCAAGAAGAAGAATCCTCTTTGAAATCTTTTCCAAGTGACTAGATCCTTTTCAAACTAGTTGATCAACTCATGCTGAATGGAAGTTGGTTTACATTGATACGAAGTCGCTTCTTGGTGCTAGAATAAATCCCTATGAGTTCAGATGCTAGAATTAAAAAATAAAATGAGGACAAAATTTTTCTACGTGATCATCAGAATTCTTAATTTTTTCAACCCTTCAACTTTTTTCAACCGCTATCTCTTTCTGCACACTGGTCGTTGTACTGAGGTTTCTTGCAAAATTTCCGAGTACGCTTACAGCGCTAATGCTGGTCCTCTGAGAACAGTGGCAAATCCATTGCCTGCTGATTTAAAATTAAAAATTTCAATTTTTAAATTTTATGTGAATGGGTGGGGGTGGAATGATAGTATCCATGGAAACTACGACCAAATGACTACTCGACAAACTGTCTCAGTTGAATGACGAACCTCGTCTAATTTTCTTGTTTAGTTGGCAAACATTTTCTGTTGAAGCGTGAGGATGCCGTCTCATAGAAGAGTCCAATACCGTACGAAAATGCGTCTACAACACTTGAAGCGAACAAAGTAAAAATGGACGAAACGGGAGAAAAGAGTGCTTGTTGCAGCGACGACACAGATGGAACAGAAGATGAAATCCTCAACTCCCAAAGAAATGAAACCAAAAGAAGGAAGACATGAGGATCACTCTGCTTATCGGACAGTAAGCACTTTAGTGCTCCGCGAAGAAACGGAGCAAGTGATTTGAAACGGAAACTCTCACATTTCTGCAAATGCGGAGAAATGTCAATAATTACTTTTCCATTTGCACTGAAGTAAAAATTATTTCACTTGGTCCCATTTTTGGAGAGTGTGAATCTCGCAGCCAATGTGTTACAATATAAGATTGATTTTGAAACAATTAGAATAAAATCCGAGAGTCAGATCTTTCACAACCAAGACTGGTAAAGAGTCCTGGGCTCAGCATTGAGACCTAAAACACAGATACGAAAATGGAAGTAACCACCGAGCACTTCTTCTTCTTCTTTCTTATTTTTCCTGTTTAATAGCGTTCAGATTAGTTTCTGACGCGAACTCGGTGCAGTGTCCTCTGCGGGCCCCAGCAGTTCGCTGTAGAGACATTTCCACTGAGTGCTAGAACGACCGGATATGTATTCCCACCGCATGTATCCCCCATCCAGAGGCTGATCCTCCTGGACTCCCTCTCCACCCACAACCGAACGCACGACTCTGGTCCGACAGGCCACCCCTGTAGGGGACTTGATGTAGCTGACGGAAAACGGAGATCTTTACTGTTTTCGAGAAAAATGACGATCCTCTTTTTTGCCTCAAACTAAACTAATTTCAGGTGAAAAAAGACAACAACCACTTTTTATTTGCTGCAAAATTAAAAAAGAGTAAAAATGGAAAGAGAAATCAAAGACAAAGCCACGGATGTTAGTGGCTTTTTTTATTTGACACGTTCTTAGATCCTAAGCTTGTAGAGTTTTCAGAGTGGGGAACGTGAGATTAACCACGAGAGCTTCTTCGCCTTGTTTTTTGGTCAATCTGAAGGTAAAAGGTTTTTGTAAGCTCATTTAACTGGCTATTCCCAGCGAACCACTTTCGTAACTAACGAATCCAACATAAGGTGGTCTGAAACATGTGCGGGCGCAGTGGCTAAATAACAGTTCCTCTGGAGCACTTTTTTCGATACTGCAAGAGGTTCTGCAACCCCTTCCAACACAGCAACAACAGCTTTTCAGAAATCTTTCTGTTTCCAGTAAAGTAGCAGTTGTCGCTGCGAGTACAATTATTTTTCACTGGAACGTGAACATACTTATCTGTAGGAATCCTACTGCCTCCACCTGATATGTGGTCTGCGACAAAAGAGGGAAAGAAACTTACTACTTGTTCAAGTGATTCTTTTTTCGGACAGAAGAAAAAATATGCATTCTTTTGTGCACAAATTCAGAAATATTTTACTTCTTTATCTTTTCAAATTCTGCCCTTGTTTGGGCTTTATTTTTCTTTGTTTATGTTGTTTTCGTTATGTTTCGAAGTATTCTTGCTCTGTTGACCTAGTTTCTTGATTACCAACACTATTAGCTTGCATGGTAAGACCTGAGATAACCGTAGACCATTGTGCTCACTTATTTACCCTTTAAACATTAATTTACCATTGTGAACTTCTAAATCCAAGGTAGCTTCTTCGTGCGGTGATATTTGTATATTCATTTGTACATTTATTTATTTGTCTACCCTGCAAAAATCTTCCAGAAACAGTAGAAGCTCTGAAGAATCCTTAGGCAAAACTCAGTCATCTACAGATCGTCCCTCAAACCCTAGCTTTTATTTCTTTTTCAACGAAAAGAACTACAATGTACAAAACAGCAGCACCATTATTCACAAATTTGAGGAAGATACAATTTTTTGAAATTGTACTTTTATGGGAATGAAATAAAAGTATTAATCTAAAGGCCAATAGTTGTGCAAGAAAAGATTATGTAAATTAAATGACGCAGTGAATGAGCCGTAGATCAAGCCACCAATAATAATAATTATAATAAAATCATAAAAGAGCGGTCACATCAAAACTGTGAGCGCTGCGATCCGAAAGCTATTTATAGGACCTCCGTTGTACGCAAATCCGAGAAATGAGCCGTCAAGAATCCTTGGATTTTTCGACCGGATTCCGACATTCGCGTCATTTATCTTCAATGACCTCGTGATGACGCGGTCTCGGTCATAGTGCAGCTTAAATTTATGGACTACAGAAAAGACGTGAAGAAGCAGCAAAGTGAATGAATTGAGAAACTTTCCCTGGAGCAGTCTTAAATTCTTGAAAAAAAAGAGAAAAAAGCAACGCCTATCACATATACCTCCTACTATGATTTGCCTTCTTCATATGTGTAATTCTTTTATTGATTTCAAGGGTTATACATGCAAGGGAAATATTTTCTCAATCCTAAGGGTCAAAAAATTTTAGTTATCGGATACGATCCTGCGAGAATCAAGAAAACACTCTTCATAAATTAATGTCTTTAGTGTAAAAAAGAAGAAGAAATTTAGTTCACCTTTCTTTCTTTTCAATTTGGTTCTGCAATTTTTGCTGAATTTTTTACTCGAAAAAATCGTAGTTGGAGCCTTTCATTCTTCAGAATTTTCGTTCCATCTTCAAATAATGCTTATCGAGAATTACAAGTAGAGCATGTAAACAATAATTTCCATCCCATAAACTTGCATCCAAGCAAATATTTGTTTCTTAGCTGTGCTAGATTTTACGGTTCATATGCTGTTCTGCACTTTTGTATATGTGACGTCTGCTACTTGTTAGTTTGTCCCTGCTGTGACACTAACTGTGTGGTGTGACCGCACGATGTGCGATAGATTTGAGTCGTGTGAAAAATCGGGAATTCTTTGAAGTAGCCACTATTTGGCGGACTCGAATCTTATCGGAGTATTCGGTAGCTACAAACAGATATTTGCAGCTATCGATCTGCTATTTTCGGGATTTCATTCGTGCATGTAGTTCTTATTATGTTTAGTGTCCTTTTCCGCCGAATGTGATGCGCGATCGCAGTAGCATCTTGCCACTGAGCGGTCTTCTGTCTGAAGCCGATAAGGTCGATGCAGCCGTGGGCGCTGCGCCGCAGAAAGCCGTCGGAGAGGAAACTTGCTAGAAACTAATCATGATTTATAATTATTTGTGTGGATGCATGATCCATAATTTCATGGTATATGGCTTATCCGTCATGAAAAAGTATGGAGAAGAGGTGAAAAATCAACTATAAACTGCAATAAACACAGAACTAATCGATAAGGTTCCAAATGAAAAATGTCCTTCTTTATCATTTCATTTGGTGGTTTTACCTTCATCCATGCTTTATCCAAAAATAAAAACTTTTAGCTCTAAGTCTGCTAAAGTTCTCGTCAACTTTTTTGTTTCATGGCTTACTGTGTTGGAACTCTCCTACGTATTTAGACGATGAGAGCTTCATTTTGTTTATTAGAGCTTTATGGGATGTACCACCGTAAAGAGGAACATGAGCGAGGCTGGAAGTTGAAGTGTCCCGCGTGAAGACCAGTGCGACTATGCAAGGTGGTGATCAAGGGGAAGAATCCTATTTTTTCGCGTCTTAGGAGCTTCCGCAATATCAGAAATGAGAAGAAAAGAGAATAAGTGCGGAACAGAAGGCGAAAAATAAATCATTTCTGAATGCTGAGAACACTGACATTCGCGTCAGCTTTTCAAGCATTCAAGCAAGGCCTATTCAACTGCTGGATGCGACCCGTCACATCCATTGATATCCTGAACCTGAATCCATAGTGTTGTTACTGTACTATGTAGTATTATGTCCTCCTTTCACAGAGCTCTTATCCGTAGCATTACTTCCGGTTTTACGAATGCTTATAAGTGTTCAAGTTGATGGATGTTGTCCAGCCACGTTCTATATCTTTCCGAGTCATTTTTTCCACGCTTCCCCTTATCTTTCTTTATCTTTTACTTAATATTTTTTTTGAAAAATTCACATTTTATTGATTATTCCATTCCACACAACAATCAACGGACTGAAGCTTTTAAGAAAGTGGTAAACGAGATAGTTTTGTAGTGAGCAGTTCACGGTAATACCAGTTTTTTTTCAGCGTTCTTTCTTATCTTCCATGTCGCAGCGTCTGCAGTTGCGGACCACTGAACGAGCAGCGAGAAGTTGCGAAACTGAAACGTTATGTTGTTGTGCCTTTTTCCATTGCATATTCGATCAGCCCCAGCTCACTTCAAGAAACAACCATTTCACAGAAACTGCTCTTAGAAATTATTAGAAAGAAGTGAAGCAGATGACACAGAACATTTTGCTGCGCTACTAGTGTCAGAGCTTTTGATAGCCAGCACATAAATGTTAGAATTCAATTTCTAGCTGTCGCGTGTTGTACTTGTCATTGTTTTTTGAAATTAATCAGCAGCACGTGAACACAAGAATTTCTGGATGACTGATGCAAAAAATGTCTCGCCAACTGTCATAACAGTCTCAAACGAGCATTTTCGGATTTTCCATCATTTTATGCCTCTCATATTCCAGCGCCCCGAACATCGGAAACGATCTGGATAGCAGTGCCAGGAAATCGTGTTCATCGAGGTGAGGCAATAACGACAACTACTAAGGGGTTTTTCGATCTGCTACAGACGTGAGCGATAATTCCTGCCGGACATACTTGCAATTCTTGCCTGTTCTACTCATCTGGCCTACCTCGACGTTATCAAGGTGTGCATAGCATTGTTGTGTTTGTTTTTGTTGCTATCATTTCTGTGAATTATGGGGTCCCATGAAATTACAGAAGGTCTCGTATAGATGAGTTTTACATTACTGTGCATATGACATTCCAAGTGCGTATATTAAAAGTTCCCCAAGCACAGAACGGAGGCAGGAGAAGCGAATTTTGTAGCAACGTTTATGAAAGTGTTTGTCATAAATCTAGCTGAGTTTTTTTTTTCTTTTTTCATAGCAATGACGAAAAAAGTCTTGGGGAACCCCGCCAGCTTTATTTTCATTCCTGAGTCAATAACATTTAGTAACGAATATCTGTTTCTACGAGAAGTGTTATTGAACTCTCGTTTTACTCGTTGGAAAATATTGAGATACACGATTTGTGTCTGAACTCGTTGCAAAGCAGTAGAATCAATTATTTTTTTCGTAAATCTCTATCGTTGTTAATCTCCTCGTCATTTTTGTCTCTTTCGTTTTTTCGTTGAATTCTGTGGCATTCCATTTATTGAATTTTTTCAGATAGGTGAAAATAAAACATCAACAATCAAACTCGTGTCTAGAAGTCAGATTCAAGTCGGAGAAGTTTAGGACAATCTTTTTAAAAGGAACTGTTGATAACCTAGGAAATAAATTCTCTACCGAAAAAATCTCGTTTCCACCACTCGTAACTTCTTCTGGCATCTCATCGTATGCTGCCCTTATTTTTGTTCATTTCATTTCTTTATTTGTTCAACTATTCGCTTGTTCGTTTTTATTTATCTACAAGAGTTGCTGCAAGAGGTTTTCTCAATGTTTAATCATTGCAGTATTACTGTATTTGAAGCAAGGAGGCAAATTAGTTCGCAATGTTCTAGTTAGCTTCTTTTGGACGTCATGAAAGAGCTCTTTTTATTTCATTTTCGCGGTTTTCAGACTTTCGTAGGCACTTACTTAGCTTACCCATTGCCCATGCTTCCCTTGGTCTGATTCTCTCAACGCCACTGATAATAAATAACTGTAAAGTTGCGTAAACAACCAGCCGAGTCAGGAGTCTGGTTTTTCTCGTCACGTGCGCTCAGCTGATCGGCTGACCCATGGCCGTCGGGTTAGGTGTGATAGTGACGGCACTTCGAACAAAGCGGCCGGTCTGCTGGAGGACACAGGCTCCGAGGAGGACAAGAAGTTGTTGGGACATGGTGATAAGGCTCGCTAACGGGTTGGCGAGTGATTTGATGAGGACGTGGTTGAAGACGTGGGGATGGACGAGATCGCTGCGTCGTACCTCTGATGGCACGCCCACATCACGTCTCGTAAGCTATTTCCATTGGAATTGTCATTGCTTCCTCGACACGTCGAGTTTCTCGTTTTACATCGGCCATGGCTCAGTAGTTGACTCTATGGATACTTTATTGTTGCACTCTCATCGAATCCCACAAAGATCTTTCAAGGGTATTGCTTGCTTTTCCAGTACATCTGTCCTCTTTAGAACGTCATTTTCAATACATGCACAGATTTGCAGAAGAATTCAGTTTTGCTTTCCGTTTTTTTATGAGACAAATGTCGCTTCTGTAGATCAAGCAAGTGCATAATTGACTAATTTTCTGCTTTTGTTTGCAAAAAAATTGTTAACCGAACACTATTAGAGTGTCGTAAAAGTTGTGGGAAACCGTTCGTATGGTAGAAATCTTTTCTGAATTCTAAGTGTCCTCCAGAAATATTCCTCAACCTAATAGGGGGTGCAAACATTTTCGTGGTCTCCGAACCCTTTTAAGAAAGTAATGAAAAACTTTGATTGACTCCTCGTGTGTTGTTTTGTTGAGCTCCGATCCACAGAAAGGGGGTAAAGCCCCTTTTCTGATTATTTCTTCCTTCTTTTACCAACATATTTCCTATTTGCGTATGCCACTTTTAGCATATTTTTAGCAGCTTCTTCTTCCAACTCTTTTCAAGCACTTTTTCGAGGATTGGATTTTGATTCAGGTTGCAATTCCTGCGGGATAACCAATACATCCTTTAAAATCCGCAAAGTCTTGAAGAAAGGAATGTCTATGACGCCCCTAACCAATCCTAAAATGGTGTGCGTTGTAGTTCACAAACTTGTGAATTTCTTTGGACCTACTATTGTTAGCACCTGGAAGTATAGGCTCCTAGAGTTTCTAATTTTCTATAGTCCTAGAATCTTAGAAAAACTCTCCTAGAAACTAGCTACTGCAAAGATACTGAATACATAATGAGAAAATATGATCATTTTCTCAGAAATAGTGAAGTGCATTGATTTCGAGTGTGCGGAAACACGTATAACCCCCTAGTGGTCTAGTTCTGCAACACTATGTCTACTGTAGGATTATTTGTTGATGTACTTCGTGCTGGAACTCTGTAATATCTCGCTGACGTTTTGCGCAGATTTTTCTCTTTTCCCACCAAATGTTTCTATGTTGTGATGGAATCATAGTATTCTTGTTGTTGAGAATTGCTGAACGGTTGTATCGTGAAAATTATGCGTGGATGGGAGTGATTTATTTTTTTATGACGATACTACTTAGCACGATAATCCGTATGCAATTAACGCTACTCGTTCTGCACAATTTTGGAAGTGAATTTGAGCAGTGGTGCTCGGAAATGGTGAGTGCTAGAGAAGATTTTATGCCAAAAATGATAAAGCAAGTAAGATATAATAAGTAGAAGATCTATGAGGTCATGAGGGTTGCTTGAGGATCTCGCATAGAAAAACATTAAATGTTGACTTTTTTCGTTGTGATGTATGTTGAGACCTAAAATGTTAGACAAATTTTTCACAATGAAAAAGAAAAGTGTCTTGATAACTGAGTGATCTACTATGTGTGCTCTGAAATGTGATTTCTTCCTTAAATTCTGAGTGGCATCGACATCGATGTTTTCCACCAATCTCTTAAAATGCCGTAGCAACACGATTAGACAAGAAACTGTTATACATGGATTTTCAGTGTTCCTACTACTTCTAATCTATTGAAATCGTAGTGCTTGTTCATGGTTGGCCTGAAAATCGGGCTGATTTGGAGAGGGGAATTGGCTACGTCGTAAAGTTTTCTTGTGACATTCCTAAAACGATCGTTCTGTGCTTGCTCTGCTTGAAACCTACTGCAGGCAAACCACTGTATGTCGTTCCTCGTTCCCACATACATATCACAACTCGCAATTTTGAGGCGACAATTTGCGCCACAACGTTCGTTTTTCTGCCCAAAACTTCACCTCCAGATGAATACGGCTGACCTTGGCTGAATGTGCTCATTACCGTTACTCTCCCTCCACACGTCACTTCATAAATGACCGACTGTGAAGGTCTCGACCAACCCCATCGATGAGCCAGTTCGTTTGCGACGTCGTCGTCGCTTGGAATGGCCGCTACTTGCCGCCGCTTTTTCGTCGTACGCCCATTCATCGGTGTTCGGCTGCTGACTCCTTCTGGTCGACTTTTTGAGTTGAAAATCCTAGTGACGGTTAGTGGACATCAAACGCTATCTGACAAGCTTAATGATGTTGTTGATGGTCGATGTTGAGACTTGATCGAGAGTTCGAGGCAATTAATTAAGGAAGCGCAGCGAAAAACTGACGCCAAGCAGCGCCGAATGAGCCGAAGTCGCGTGATTGACGAGTGCTGAATAGACGAACTGCTGGGAGTGTTTCTTTCCTCGGAGGGGGATAGTGGCGCATTCCTGCGCATCCTAAATGGTCCCTTAGCGTAGCCCGTTACTGCGTCACTAGCTACTAGCTACTAGCTGCTAACGAAAAGTGAATTTTTCAAATTAACTATAAATTGTGAATTCAATCATCTCACTTTTTTCTCTTCTACTCGGATTTGTCATGTGATGGAATGTGATATCAGAGAAATCCCACTATTACTGTATGGGGTGCACTTGCCCTTAGATACATATACATCCGCCGTACATACATACACTTTCCCTTACTGGGGTAGATCTGTCCCTCGATTTCCGCAATCCATACCATTTTTTCATTGAAAAAAGAAGCTAATGTTGTAAAGATAACGAGTCCCATAGAACGGCAAATCCGGTGCTTAACATCTTTGCGCGATTCATACATGTATGAATGATTCATTAGTTTTTCCGCCCTATTTCATTTCATCAACGACCTTGAATGGCGTATTTCTACTCATTTCGATTTTTTCTTTACTTTTCCAAATCTCACCGGCTTTCTTAAGTCCCTGCTTTCTTCCTTTTCTGACCACTACCAATGATGATTGTGAAAATATTTCATAAAGACTATATAAACAGAAAGTGCTGGGAAAAAAGAGCTATGACCTGTTAGAAATTTACAAACAAGGCAAAGAACGGATTTAGCAAGCAGACAGTGGAAGTATTTCTAAAGAAAATTCTAAAAAGCTGGAAATAAATAGAGTCGATTCCGTGAGCCATGTTTCGGAAAAAAAAAACTTGTGGTAAGAGAACAATTTTCCAACTTTTCGAACACGGCTCAACTCGCACAGATTTTGAGAAAATTCGGAATATGTAATTCGAGAAATAATTCAAGTATGTTTTTGAGTAACAACCCTTGGGATTAGAAAGTAATTAAATCGATTTATAAAATTTATGGATTTTTTCTGTTATCGACCACAGTATGGAAACTATTCTGTAAAACATAAGTTGTACAGAGATTTGATGAAGGTACCCTGTGAGTAGGTACCAGCACTAGGTAGCAGGTCAGTCTATGAACTGAATACTACTAATGGACAGTAGACAAAGGAAGGAATGAGACGTGAGAAAGGAGAAGTTATGAAGTTTGAGGAGAGAGGAAGTAGAGAAAACACAGAATGATAGCTTTATTGTGTGCCTGAGAAAAAACGCCGCAGAACCGCGCCAGAGAACAAGAAGTTTAATCAGTTTAATATTTAAGAAGTTGATTGTGCTGATTTTACATGGATGTGTTAAAGAGGCGAAAAGGTAGGAAGAAGCAGAAGTAACCGTTAAAATGGAGAGAACACACTAGACAAGACGTCTCGTCAGTGCAATGTAGCAAAATAATTAACTGAAATTAATTATTCTAAGAAATGAATAAAACTCACCAGCGAATATGTTCGGCTAAAGTACCATATGTAGCAGTAGGCATTCTTCTCCGGGATGAAAACGAATTAAATTTTTATACATACTATTATAAAAATAGATAGATAAGGAAATATCCAGTAGAAAGGAAGAATCTATTACCATTTGATTGTACAACAGGAAAAAGGGAAGCAGAAGAAAAACATAAGCAAAATCATTGACAAAAACGATATATCATCCGACTAGTGATGAATCGGCCAGAAAATTCTGTTAAATCCATTCCGAGCTAGCATTTGTTTACTTTTAGCATCTTTAAGGTCTATTTGAAGGGCTGTCGTAACATAGACTAGGATAAATAAAATAAATGTTCTATGACGCAGTGACGAACATAATGACGAAATCTGACTGGCTGAAGATTTAAAGGCATCACCCCAGGAATCTGGGGTGGTGCGGATTTCAGGTGGAAAGTTCCTATACGGGGTGTATATTATTGAGAGGAGGGCGATTCCGTCCATTTCTTCCTAATTGCAGTAAAAGACGGCCCGAAAGATGCGGCGCATGCACAAGGCTGGCGCGCTCCAATCGAACTCCTTGTAGAAAATAACGCGCCGGAACGCTCGAAATCGTATCTTCAGGGTCGTTTCTTACGGCAATTAGGAAGAAATGAACGGAATCACCATTCTCTCTATAATCTACGACTCCTACTATAGGCATAACCGACCTGAGACCCGCACCAGCCCAGATTCGTGGAGTGATGCCTTTAAGTCATTCTGTGTGGGAATGTGTAAGTCCAAAGTCGTCGTAGTGTCTAAGTCTAGCTCGAAACGGCGCGATGGAGACAGCGGTTGAATTCAGGGTGGGACCATCGCTGCACCGTACTACATGTCGTTTGGACCCGACTATATATGTTTGTGTATGTGTGTGTGGTGTGTGTGCACCAATTCTCGTTCTTTTTATTTGGTATGGTTTGATTCCAACGGTCTCAATATACTCTTCAAAAATTTTGTCCTGTAATTCAATTTTGTAATTTAGCAGGCGATATGTACGTACACACGTTTCTCTAATGCATACTCATACTTTACAGGATTACTACTCGATTGTGATTGTGTAGTACGTTTTTGTAGAAAATCCATCATCTCTGCGACTGTTTCTTCTTGCTTCGCCGTTGTAATACTTATCTGTTATCGCGACAGAACGTACTATGTAGATAGCATGTTTGATGTGATGGGAATCCATCGCCGCCTATGCTTCCAACTCCATTTTTCACATCGTCGCAGAGAGGGAGTGGATTGTGATAGATGTTAGACCCTGTCCAATCCATTCGAGATGCTCTAACGCGAACTTCGATTCAGAACAGCAGGTAGCGCTTATGAACCCAACACAGTCTACTCCTGACGCTGGCGAATGTGTCAAGTCTGTGTTCATTCTTCAAGGGAAGTCTGGTAGCACCCTGGTCGACATCGGGCGCTTTCGAACCGTCCTCAGTGCAGATGCGGCGGGCCCTCCTACCGACACGCCTGGTCTACAAATTCAACCCAATATAGGGTTGCGGAACCAAATGGATAATTTCGTAGTTTCCTCGTCATGTTGACTACGGAGTGATGCACCGATGCGTCATGGGACTGACCTCGAGGTCTGCTGGTGGGCAACGCTTTCACAGGTAAAATTTCTACAAGTGCGCAAGCGTTCGCTTTTTTTCGACAATAACTCGACTTTGTGCAATAACACATATGGGTCAGATATACTCAATGGTTGTCTATCAAACGATTATTTAGGTCGACAAACTAGTTCTGAGAATTTAGAGACTTTTTTCTGTGTATTCGGTGGAGCCGTCTACAGGTTTTCAAGCACTTATAGAGTGCTAACGAATGCGCATGGCGGACACCATTTCCTGATTTCACAATCCGAATTTCACCTCCGACAAGTGCACGTTTTCATTTATTATTCTGCCGTTGCTAAACCTACTACTTTAATTTCCGCGTTCCCACGTCTCAAAGTGGTCTCAAAACGAGTGATTTCGTCGCCGTCCGGGCGACAGATTTTTTGCGCCCACATTGAGCTTATCCTAGCATCTGGACGTTGCAGATGCACTTGGATTGCACGTGTGCCGTAGCGTGTGGGGACACATGTCCTCTCTCGTCTACGAGTCTGCAATGATTCATGATAAGGGTCAGAAATGACCTCAGTACGTGCGAGGTGATCCTTGAACTTAGCGGTCACTCTCAGTTCACATGCTTCAAAGGATCGATCAAACAGAAATTTCCGTCTTTCTTTGCCTTTCTTTCCATCTTCGTCTTTCTTGTTTCTTTTAAATTCGCTCTCTTCTCACCTTGTTCCGAGAGAATTTAGCCTTTTTTCTCAAAATTCTCAAGCAAACAATAGAATTAAGACCCCAAAAAAATTCCAAAATCTGAATACGCCATGCAAGGCTTCTGTCGATCTTCGCTACCAGCGGTGATTGCACCTTGCATTTAGTAGTTATAGCACAAAATTCGATCTAGCAGAAAATGTCACACATCTGCACAGAAATTTCTGCACATGTGCCGATCCAAGAATGGGACCGTTATCTACTCGAAGCGAAGCGCACATATGCTCACCTAGAAAAATTGTCGTAAAAGTAATAGTGCTGCTACTGAAAATTTCATGGATAAGCGGTAATATAGTTTGCTAAGTCAGTGTATAAAGCGCGCGACCATTTACGAGTATTTTTACTGGCCATTTCTAGAGTTGTCCTACTCTCTCCACGCGTTTTCATTTTCATGCGATGATTTGATGAGCGCGGCACCAGTAAACTCATCTACAGTAGTCTTTGTATGTTAAGATTTTTTTAGTTCACCTTGAAGAACCTTCTTTGCTTCCGCTCCACTCCGTATGTTACCGTTGCTCCGGATTTTCTTTCAGCATGGGTCATTGCGAGAAGCGGACCAATTTTGAGCGCGTGCAGTTTTCTTAAGTTAGTTCCATTTCTACAGTAGAATACTGTTAGATTCATTATTTCTATTGTTTCATCATTTGCCACATTTTGGGTTATATGGAATAGGAAGAGATTGAAAGCTACTAACACGAGGTTTCGCTCCTGATGATAGGACAATTTCGTTTAGTGCATCGCTTCGAGCCTTTAACGTGTGTTCCTTTCGAAAATGAAAAAAAAAACTAACATGAGCAGAGGAACAGAGAAACGGGACCAACATGTGACCTTCTACTGCTCGCTCACATTCAAATTCTGCTCTTGCTGCCATCGCAACAGCTAAGAACTCGTCCTTTACTTGGGTCCATCTTGTTAGGGCTGAGTGGATCTTGGTGAGAAATCGACAATCGAAACTCTTTTCAGTCTCCACTGAACAAAACCGGTCATTTTTCAACCGTAATTCTACAAAATGTGAGAATAATGGAGGAAAAGGATCTTGAAAACAGAAATGAAAGTTGTCGATAGTCAAATTTAAGCAACAGCCAAGATCGTTAACAAACTTTATTACTGTTAACGTTTCGGCGTTGTCGCCTTCGTCAAAGCCTGGAAAGCAGGAACACTTGCAATATATCCTCTCAAATGCTCCATCCAGAACAAGTCATCGTCTCCTAGGATATTACAGCCGGAAACAAAAACCAAAAGAGTCGTTGTGCCTACTTCAGTAGCCGCGTTGCCGTGATGTTAGCGGATATCCGCGTGGTGCAATCGCTCCGTTAATACTAATTAGGATGCGACCCGCACATGACCCCGTAGGTCAAAACCCGCAAAGGTCTTGATACAGTGCCAGCTCGTTGGTCATGGCTAAGCATTCTTCTTTTCTATTCATTTTTGGACCTTTTGCATATCCAAAACGCTTCTAAAGCTCTGCGAGCTATAGTTCTGACTGGCTTTCATAACCGATGACTTAAGTAAAGCTCTAAGGGCTAGTCTGGTGAAACGTGGTATCGAGAATCAAGTGAGAATTGTGGGAAAACCTCCAACAAATCTCAAAAAGGAATTAGTTCGAAATGGAATGTACTATCACTTCTGTCTTACTCCAGACTGTTTAATATGCCTATTCGGGAAGGAAGGGGACTGCATGATCTCTGCTGTATTATATCTCATTTCGTTCAAAACATGTGGGGACCAGTACATCGAAACAACATAAACGGCGAAACAGGGCAACCCCTTTGTGTTCGCATTAAAGAACATCAAAATGGGTTGAAAAAATCGAATGCAACAACTCCCCTCGGAGCTCACACAGACAAAGTCATTAAAATGTTCCTTTCTGCATAACTGTCACGTTCCGTTGCTCAGTTGATCAGTTGCTTTTTGAGATTTGTTGGAGGTATTTCCGCAATTCTCCTTTGGTCCTCGAGACCGCACTTCACTAGACTAGCCCGTATAGCTACTTACTCAAGTCACTCAAGTCGTCGGGTATGAAAGGCAGGCAGAATTATAGCTCGCAGACTTTGGAAGCATTTTGGATAAATGCAAAAGGTCCAAAAATGAAATAGAAAGGAAGAGTGCTTAGCCGTGACCAACGAGCTGGCTCTGTATCAAGACCTCTGCCGGTTTTGATCTACAGGGTCATATACGGGTCGCATAGCCGTAATAAAGTTCGTTAACAATCTTGGCTGTTGCTTAAATTTGACTATCGACAAGTTGCAATTTCTATGCCAAGATTCAAGGAAGGTCGAACTTTCGCATTTCTGGAAAAAACGAAAGTCCAATTCTACTTTCATTCGATTGTACGTCTTGGTAGCGTAGCACTCTCCAAATCTTTCTACATTGGCAAGAAATCGTCGTCTGAGCCTAGCGAGTCACAAGCAAGCCCGAGGAAAGATCAACCGTCTGACGAGTGTTGCTTTAGTAATAAGCAAATGCACATACTGCCTTTCGGAGTGATTCTGCAAATACCGCCACAGTTCATGTGACTTACTTATTTGACTTAATCGCGAGCTGGTCCTGTTGCCTGACGCCTGCATCTTCGCCGAGGGGTGTCGTCTTTGAACACAGCTCTGCCCAAACGCTCTACGAAAGAACGTATCTACAGGAAGAGCACGGACGAGTCTATTCATTCGTCACCGTTCCATGTCCTCTGACTTGACGTCTCGAATGAACTGCCTATCGACAACGAGTGTTCCGAGCACCTCAGGTCGACAATTTCTGACAGTTCAGCATACAGAAACGTAGAGTTTTTACCAAAGACTCAACGCTTCATCTAGGTGTTTGATTTATTTGGGTTGGCCTTTGGTAGTGTGCTGACAGTTATATAACTCGTGCATGCCCAGAGCGTATACTCACTGCCTGATTGCATCTGGTATGAGCGATACCATGGCGAGCAGGTAACAGTCAGAATCGTATACGCGGCCCCATTTAAGTGAAGACTACAATTCTTCCCGAACATGTCGAAATCATTTATCTTTCCAAGCTTCGAGGACAACAAACCGATACGGTAGCTGTATTTCGTCTTTAATATTTGCGATGAAACTTCAAATTCTTACCTGAGAACTCTATTCTTAAAAAAGTGAACCAGCTGATACCCGCAACTCATTTGACGCTCTTCAAGTTGCGTTCTTACTAAGACATATTTAATTAATATGTGACCTAAACAATCATGAATCAAGCATTGGCGAGTAAGTCACTTTCTGCTCGCATCGTAGCAGCTAAAAATATCACGATTTTTTTCTCCAGAAACTTCCTTCATTAGATCAAAGGACTATTTGTTTCACTAATTACAAATTTATTTATTTATTGTGTTGTTAAGTTTTCCACTGCTTATCGAAAACAATTGGTGCAAACCCAACGAATATCTTACCGAATGTTTATTTTTATTGTCATATTTATTCTTTGTTATTTTCTGATAACCAACTGTATCGCTCAGTGCAAATACTGAGGTTGCGAGAGGTCGGTGCGCCTTAGACCACTAAAAATGAAACAGCAAATTATTAGTAAAGTGGTAGCACTACATATCACGGGTAATAGATGTGCATATTTGTTTGCGCACGCGCATTGCTGCTGCTATAACAAAGCGACTTTTTTTGAAAAAGCAACATCCTCGCGTCCTGCACACTTTTAGAAACATGACATGTTAAGGCCGGACTCGCCACTCACCACCTGGCCACTCACAGTCCATCGCGGCAAACCGGTGGACCATGACGCAGTACACGTAAGTAGTGAGGGAACTGCAAAGTGAACTCTACTGATTATCGAACCTCCCGTACTGTGGCGGTCATATGCATCACGTAATGTGCTTTTCGGCATCCAGAATCCTAGTTTTTCCTGTTATTCGCGCAAGCACTTCATAGAACTTATTTTCTGTTATCCCACTTATTCAATCAGAACTAATAGAACTTCTCCATCCAGATTCCTCTATATTTTAGGAGCGGCACACTTTAACTGAAGCGGATAGCTTTGTGACCTCAAAAGTTATCGGCGCAGAAGGAATAATCAAATGACTTCCTACGTGGAAAAACTGCGTTTTTGATAGCATCTGTAATGCCGAAATTTTCTGTTATCCCACTAGACGGGGCGGGTGTAGTGTAGCGGTTAGAGGTTAGAGGTTCCGCTTCCTACACGATCGATCGGAGGTTCGAATCCGCCCTAGTGCTCACCAAGCCTTTCATCCCTCCGGGGTCGATAAATTGGTACCAGACCTGTCTGCGAGGATAAAAACACTGACTTGACACATCGGTTACCCACCGCAAGTCACTGTATGGGCAAGCATTCTCTTTTTACCGACGAGAGTTCTACTAGGCAGAGTTTTTTTTTTCTACAGCGGTGTTGCACAGCATTGCAGGTTACTCTCTCGCTTTTTCGAAGGGAAACGACGAAGGAGATGGCAGTGCCACCCTCGTTCCACTCAGAGATGACATCCTGGTCCCAATGTTCAACTTTTTGCAACATCGTTGTAACTGCAGCAGTTTGTAGATGACAGAGCTGTCACTAAAAGGACATATGAATGCCATCTTTACAAAAAGGCCGAAAAGTTGGAAATAAAAACCCTTACGGTTACACCCCTTGAAGACGTGGAGTCCAGTGCTTATTGAGGACTCTACACACTAGAGTTCTTTGAAATATTTGGTGCAATTTCTAAACAGAAAACAGTAATTACTCATAACTACAATTATTCTTATGGCGAAAGTAAATTTTAAAAAATTCTTTGTGGAACGATGGAAGTGGATGTATGTTAATGGTAGACGATTTCTTCTGTTCTTTTTTTATCACATTACTAACCGTAGATCCTCTGAAATTACATGTGCAGATAAAATCAATTGAATCGATGCCTACTCGGGTGTTCGTACACTACAGTCCTATTCGATCAGGGATTTGTCAGTAAGATATGGTGCCACAGACACATATCTTACTGACAAATCCATACTTACGGTAGGTTTCTGGCCACACGGCCGCGTTGCAAGTTCTGTTGGGGCACAGCAAAGTGAGAAGAGGTGTGTCAAGAAGGAAGAGTGCATGTGCTGTTGGTCGCCTCGCGGTCATCCGAGTGAGGAGAACTGGCACCGATGGTGACTTTACTATCACTCTTACACGATCTCCACTTTTGGTACATCGACAGTGTATCCAAGCATCAGTTCAACATTAGTACTCGTCACTGCCTTAATCCCGGATAAAATAAGTAAGTTAGCATTCTGGGAAATCATGTACAGAGTCTTTATTCGTCTAACAAAATTTTGTATGAACAACAAACACATGGTTAATGTTTACGAATAGGCCAAATGTATTCTGCAAATAATCTTTGAAAAAAGGTTAGGATCTCCCCCAGTTGTTTAGATTTTCTTTTCTAGTGGGAATATTACTGAAAATTAGGCCTCTTTCGATCAACTTTTCTTCCCTAGCTTGAAATTGTCATCTCTAGCACGATCTTTCACCAACAGACTGTAAGAATTTCCAACCATGAAGGCATGCCAAAGTTTTCTCGAGCACGATTTAGGATTTTCTTCACCCTCGTCCTCTATTTTTTGTTCTTGTTTTTCCTCCAGATTATTCGGAACCTAGCTAATTCATGTAATATGTTCCGTGTGCGAATTAGCCTGGCAACAATTATTACAGCTTCCAAAAATGCCCCGATTCGACAGCGATTCGCATCGCAGTCGTGAGCGAATCGCAGCTAATCATCGCACTTGCGGTTTTTCACCTCCAGTCCGCCCCATCCCTTCCTAGAGCCACGCCTTTCCACCATGTGGGTTTACGCCTTTCGCAATGAGCGTAACCACTGCAACATTCGCGTCTAAATCCCGGCTGCAGCAGCTGCAGCTACGCTCCAAATAAACTTTTAAAGACGGCTTGCGGGACGAAAAGGCAAACGAGTTGTCTTTTTCTCCGCCTATTCTGAGCTATTGAAATCAGTAGGCCTGGAATTTTCTCTTAAGAGAATTTTGATTTCGAGACCTATCGATCCTGCAAAACATAAGCAATCAGAGTTACAGATAATTGCATTATTTCCCATAAATTTAAGGTTATTGCTGATAATATTTGCGATTTCTACGCAAAAGTTCCTACTGCATAACTCTTCCAGGAAACGTTCTCCTATTTTCTTCAACTCTAGGACATTGGCATTTTCTTTATTATTGTTCCGGCGCAGTCTTAATTTGCCCTGAAACCTTTTCTTTGCAAAAAAAGAAGCGTGGAAACATTTTCGAATTTGTGCCTCTAGTCCTAAAAGTTTTTCCTTCTCGGTAACTCGTCCTTTCCGCAGCATCCCTGTTCCCTCTCTAAAGTATCTTCACTTTCAGACAATTTATGCCAAAATTCAAATTTTCCTCGTTTAAGCATCTGTTCACTGCAGCTGTTTTTTCTCGCACTTTCTGACATCAGTTTAGAATTGGCTTAACGGTGCGGCATTGTCAGTTTTTTTTTAAATCGTGTTTTCCTTTCATTTTCCCGTACACCGTTTTAGAATGTGTTAATAATTGAAGATTACTTCCTAAAACACCAGAAAACTACAGAAGATTGTGTTCGGCTGTCTGGTAAAGGATAAAGTGTGTCCATTTTCTTCATTTCTTTCCTTAAAAGGGACCGCATATTACTATTAGTTAATATCCTAGTGAGGTTTTCATTTGCTTTAAGAAATGTTGCTCTGAGTGTTGAAGATATGAACTGGCTTTCCATTTTCTTTCTGATTTCAAAAGAAAGCAACAGATTGAAGTATCAACAAAAGCAGAAGCATTAGTATGAATTAGTTTGAACAAAAGCATTTTACAGATTTCTAAAGTACTAGTTGGCGATAGTTTTAAATTAGCATGGTCATTAATTGCGCTACTAGAAAAATACAGAAAATACGAATATAATGATGGAGTGGTTTTGAAAATACGCAATGCAGTTATGCTTTGATGTTTCAAATGAACGTCAGAAATATCACTTGAATATGAGAGTATGATGTTTCAAAAAACAATGTGTTAGACTGGTTGATAGACTTAATAGGAAGTGAGAAAATTTTCCAGGTATAAAAAACTTTTTTTACGATAAACGTTCTCTCTTTGCCTTCAGTTTCGGTCCTTCAATCTTTCTTCCGATTAGAAAACCAAAAGAGTAGGATTTTAGTGTTATTGTGTTTCTTCTGTCTGTTGCCAGAGATTCCGTGTTTCCCACAAGCACTCCCCCTTTCAGAGTATGGGCGCTGGATTGGTTCTGGACGTCAGCACCTTTTTGCAAAGTGTGGAAGGCTTTTGTCACATAGCAGTGCGGGTTCTATACTTCGTGCGTTTACAATGCGTATACTCAAGTGCCTGATTGCGTTTAGCAAAAGCAGGGCACCACGTGCAGGTAGCAATCAGACTCGTATACGCGGCGCCGTGTTTCTTCTATCTTAACCGAATTAGATTTTCATTTCGATAATTTCAGCAACTGGACATTTTGTTGAGAATTAGCAGCCTTCCACTACGAGGATTCGTTGAATGATCAATGAATTTACAAAATTCGAAATCGAAAATTTTCTAGAATACCTAATTCTCTAAAACTATCTTCTGGAACATGTTTTCACTTTCAACTGCGTCCACACCTACGCGTTTACCTACAGAATTCGTAACTCGTCATCTAACCATGGTTATAAATTCCGAAGCGCTCCTGAAACTTTGGTGAATTTAATTATATTGCGATCATTAATGTTTCTTCAGACTCAGTTCGCAAAATTTAGTCATTTCGGGTTTTCATTTTTCCGAAACATGCTCAAATGAAATCCTCGAGATACCTCTTGAGCATTAGTTTTTCAACGTCAAAACTCTGTCAACCGTCACTCCGCTTCTTTCCGTTGTGCTGTCTTTACTCTTTTTCCCTGTTCAAAGAGGTGAGAAGGTTCCGCCGTTCTTTCCATTGTTTTCTTTGACTTCTCGACATTTGTGACGGTGGCTACGGTGGCTCTTGCACCTTTTCGTCACTCATCTACCTTGCTAGCAGTCAGATTTTATTCATCGTTATTTTCCCACTATATGGTTTTGAAGTGTTTTTTTCCATTGATTCCATTTCCCGACAATATGTATAGTCTATTATTTTCCTATGTTCTTTTATTCCGCTCTGAATCTTGTCCGGTCTAAAATTAGTTGAGCCTGGAGGTGTGACAAATTATTGTTGTGACATCTTACGACCCAGTTAGCGTGGTTTGGCCCGATAGTTTACGGTACAAATGCCACAACTTCGTTCACCATATGGCGACAAAGCATTGTTTCACCCACCGCTTCATTTCATCAATCCATTTCGAGGAAATTTGCTGAGAGATTCGAAAGGTTTGGGTGAGAGTTGCCAACCGGTCAACATCCGCATTGGATAGAAAATACCGAGGAGCAAATTAATCTGAATTTTCTAATTTGAGATTACATAAAATTTGGATTTTGTGGAGGGTTTGTTTGAACATCCCTAAATTTTCAACTCGCACCTTCCATGTCTTTTTCTTTCTTCCTGTCGGCTCTGCTGTCCCATATTCTGCTACGATGACTGTGAAGCATATTCTCTGAGAGGTACTTATATTAAGGTGTCCACCATGCCTCTTGAAGGTTATTAGTGGATGTGCACTGTCCTAAATTCACAATCTTCCTGTGCGATTGCATGAATATCTCCCATTTATAAGTAGTGATAAGGTCAGAATTGTCACCCTAACTGTCTACTTTCTGCTAACGATTTTTTTCCGCAAATTTTCCATAGGAAAGTAAATTTAGTCCTGGTTGAACAACGGTTACGAGCATTTTTTAAAAGGCTTAGTGGGAAGGGAAGAATCTGAATTTTCTAATTTGAGATTATATAAAATTTGGATTTTGTGGAGGGTTTGTTAAAAGGGAAGTTTCCACATGACTTGTTATGGCGATCTTCGTCCACAAATAACTAATAAGCGCTTTTCTCATATCTCGCTGTTTCGAAAATTGCTCGCCTTTTAACCCTGATAGCTTTGTACTCATCCGAAAATCAAAGAGAGAGAAAGAGAAATGGAAAGAGAGAGGTCTGAAAAAGTGTATAGGATAATACGGGAACGTAATCAATGGGAACAGGAAAAGAAAATGGTTCCAGGAAAGGTGAAAAGTTCAGGCATTTGTGTAACTTTATTTTATTAAATATCTTACACTTTAAATTCATATGTAGTGCATCAGAATTAAGTTACATCATCACTACACCTCACATTCTTACACACTTATTGAATTTACTAAACACGGATATCAGTTATTCATGCGCAGTTGTGGTTACAGTGGATGCTTTACGAACGAGAGCTGCTGTTCGTTAAGGCCTCATCGTTCTCATTTTCCTAATGCTTTATTTCCTTCAGACTATCTGCAGATGAATGCTACAGATTAGGTGCATAACTTATAGGTGACGCTAGTGGAGAATGTAGAGCGGCTTTTTGCGTGTGGCAAATACAGGGAATCCAAGTTTTTGTTTACTTAAATTCTCTGGCTGTCGCTTCATGTATTTCATGGTGGAGGTGTGGACAAAATTTATTACAAAATAGTTTATTATAGGTAATAAAACAATAATAATTCAATATAACTCCACCTACTTACTTGACCTTATCGGCGGGTGAGTGTTCCGGCCAAACGCGGCTTTCCGCATCTTCGCAGGTGTGCGTCCTCCTCAAACATATCCAAGTCCA